>NC_139963.1:14061162-14098162 GCF_963993115.1 Abramis brama | reverse complement strand
ACTTCAGGAATCTGATCGATACGGTACGCAGCACATCGCCTGATATAACGATCATTGTGTCAGGACCGCTTCCCACGTACCGACTAGGTCATGAAAAGTTTAGTAGATTATTCGCGCTAAATGAATGGTTAATGGTGCAATGCGCAGAAACTGCACTTTGTAAATAATTGGAATCTGTTTTGGGAGCGTCCTAGGCTTTACCGTGCTGATGGCTTACACCCAAGCAGATTCGGATCGGATCTTCTGTCAGATAACATCTCCAAAATGTTAAATACCTTTTGACTAGTAACCAAAAGTTCAAATCATAGTCTCTGCTGCACCAAATTAACTGATATAAATAGTGTAGAACATTGCATAGAAACTGTGTCTATTCCTCGTTTAGTGAGATCAAATAATAAATCTACTGCAGGATCTAGAAAAAATCTAATTGTTATTAAACCAGAAAATGTTGCTATTAGTAACCAAAAACAATTTCTAAAGCTAGGTCTTCTAAACATTAGATCACTCACACCTAAGGCAGTTATTGTAAATGAAATAGTCACGGATAATAGCTTCGATGTACTTTGCCTTACTGAAACTTGGCTTAAACCTAATGATTATTTCGGTCTTAATGAGTCTACTCCATTAGGATACTCCTATAAGCACGAACCCCGTCTGATTGGTCGTGGCGGCGGTGTTGCAGCGGTCTATAGAGATATTCTCAATGTTACTCAGAAAACGGGTTATAAGTTTATTTCGTTTGAAATACTTGTACTAAATGTTACGCTCTTAGATGTTAGAAAAAAATCCATATTATCTCTAGCCTTGGCTACCGTATATAGACCGCCTGGGCCTTACGCTGATTTCCTAAAAGAGTTTGCAGATTTTCTCTCAGATCTATTGGTCAATGTAGATAAAGCATTAATTGTTGGAGATTTTAACATACACGTAGATAATCCAAATGATGCTTTAGGGGCTGCGTTTATAGATTTATTAAATTCCTTTGGGGTCAAACAAAACGTCACAGGACCAACTCATCGTCTTAATCACACACTCGATTTAATTATATCATATGGAACCGATCCAACCGATATAGATATCATTCCACAAAGTGATGATGTCACTGACCATTACTTGGTAACTTGCATATTACGTACTGCTGTAATATGTCATGCGGCGCCGCGTTTTCGACCAGGCAGAACAATCCTTCCATCCACCATAGATAATTTCTCGAGTTGCTTGTCTGATCTGTCTCAGCTGCTGCCTGAACCCAAACAAACAGATGAACTAGAAGAACTAACTAGCACTATGAGCACCATTCTCTCTAGAACATTGGATGTTGTTGCACCCGTTAGATTAAAAAAGGTTACAGAGAAAATTAAAGCACCATGGTACAATAATACTACGCATGTTCTAAAGAGAGAAACCCGTAATTTGGAGCGTAAATGGAAACAAACTAATTTAGAGGTCTTTAGAATCGCGTGGAAAGACAGTATGTCACGTTATAAAAAGGCCCTAAAAGCGGCCAGGGCTGAGCATCTCCGCAAACTAATAGAAAACAACCAAAACAATCCTAGGTTTTTATTTAACACCGTGGCTAGACTAACAAATAAACAGACGTCACCCGAACAAAATATCCCGTTACAGTTTAGTAGTAATGATTTCATGAACTTCTTCACTGAGAAAATAGAAAACATCAGGACCACAATTGTAAACGTTCAATCCTCAATCGCACCTTATAATTCAGCCTCAATTTTCCCCCCGCAAGAACAATTACAGTGCTTTACAACTATAGAACAAAAAGAGTTAAATAAACTTATCACTTCATCTAAAACAACAACATGTTTATTAGATCCTATACCAACTAAACTACTGAAAGAAGTGTTACCTGTAGTGGAAGAGCCTCTCCTCAATATTATTAACTCGTCTTTATCTTTAGGTCATGTTCCAAGAACATTTAAACTGGCAATGATAAAACCTCTCATTAAGAAACCACAATTAGACCCGCATAATCTAGCAAATTATAGACCCATTTCAAATCTACCTTTTATGTCTAAAATACTAGAAAAAGTTGTGTCCACTCAACTGGGCTCTTTCTTGCAAGAAAATGATATCTATGAAAAGTTTCAGTCAGGATTCAGGCCGCATCATAGCACTGAAACTGCGCTCGTTAAAATCACAAATGATTTACTTTTAGCTTCTGACCAAGGCTGTATCTCAATACTAGTTTTACTTGATCTAAGTGCTGCGTTCGATACTATAGATCATACAATACTCTTAGATCGACTACAAAATTATACTGGTGTTCAAGGACAAGCATTAAGCTGGTTTAGATCATACTTATCAGACCGCTACCATTTTGTCTATTTAAATGGAGAAAAATCGATCATAATTCCAGTAAACTATGGAGTGCCGCAGGAATCTGTGTTGGGCCCTCTGTTATTCTCAATATATATGCTGCCACTTGGAAATATTATAAGGAAACATGGAATTAGTTTCCATTGTTATGCTGATGACACTCAAATATATATTTCATCACGGCCGGATGAAAACGCTAAATTATCCAAATTGACAGAGTGTGTTAAAGATATAAAAGATTGGATGACGCGTAATTTTCTTTTATTAAATCCAGACAAGACAGAGGTAATACTTATCGGTTCAAAAAACCGCCCACAGAACCTCTCACAATACAACTTTGACATCGTAGGATGTCCTGTTACTTTATCCTCTACAGTAAAAGACCTGGGTGTTATACTCGACGGTAACCTGTCTTTTGAAAATCATATTTCGTATGTCACAAAAACAGCCTTTTTCCACCTTAGAAACATTGCTAAGCTACGTAATATGCTATCAGTTTCTGATGCAGAAAAGTTAGTTCATGCATTCATGACCTCGAGACTAGATTACTGTAATGCTTTATTAGCCGGTTGTCCTGCATCCTCAATAAACAAGCTACAGTTAGTCCAAAATGCAGCCGCTAGAGTTCTTACTAGATCAAGAAAATATGATCATATAACACCGATTTTATCATCACTTCATTGGCTACCTATAAAGTTCTGTATTAATTATAAGGTATTGCTACTGACTTATAAAGCCCTAAACGGCTTAGCTCCAGTCTATTTAACGGATCTTCTATCACCCTATAATCCATCGCGCTCTTTAAGATCAATAAATTCGAGGCTTTTGGTCATACCTAGGATATCCAGATCAACCAAAGGAGGGAGAGCATTTTCACATTTGGCTCCAAAACTCTGGAATAGCCTTCCTGATACTGTTCGTTGCTCGGACTCACTCTCCCAGTTTAAAACTAGATTAAAGACGCATCTTTTCAGCCAGGCATTCATATAATATTGTTAATCTCACAGTTTCAAACTACAATCCGGCCTCTAGTTCATAAATGCCAGAGGAGAACTGGCCCCCGACTGAGCCTGGGTTCTCCCAAGGTTTTTTTTTCTCCATTAGGTCACCTGATGGAGTTTTAGGACACCATTAGGTCACTTGATAGAGTTTTTCGGTTCCTTGCCACTGTTGCCTTTGGCTTGCTCAGTTGGGGATATTTTGGGGATATTTAATTTTATTCTATCAATCAATAAATTCCACTAGAAACAAACTTTGTTGTATTATTTTATTATACTGTGAAGCTGCTTTGATACAATGTGTATTGTGAAAAGCGCTATACAAATATACTTGATTTGATTTGATTTGATAAACTCGCAATTGCGAGTTAAAAAGTGCAATTCTGAGGAGAAAAATGACTGAATTTCTTTTCTTAGAATTGAGTTTATATCTTATTTCTGACTTTATAACTCACAATTGTGTCAAAAGTCAGAATTGTGAGATTAAAAATCAATTACCTTTTTTATTTCTTATTCTGTGGCGGAATCAAGCTTCCTTCCTCTGGACGCTAGTCATCCCTTCAGTTTAATAAAGTTACATCCAAGATAAATTTGTCCATCAAACAGAGCCTCACAGGGAAGCAAACAGCACTAAGAGTAACACAGGTTAGACATCAGGGGTTACGCAAACATATCAGAAAGTGGGCGGACAGCGATGCCACATCCTGTTTGATTCAAGGGTGATTCCCAGGGCTGTGTGCGGTCATGGCAACCTCTGGTGGGGTTAAACATAGATATCATATAATAAAGGCTAGAGCTGTGTCTGAAATCGCTCCCTATCCACTATATAGTGCACTATTTAGGGTGTCGGCCATTTTGTAGTGGTGTCTGAATTCTGAGTGAACGACATCATTCCCTACATCCGTTCACTACTTTTACCCACAATCCTCTCTGAATTCGAGTGTACATACGATGTACACTTGCTGAGACATTAGGCGTTTCTCAATGTCAAGGAAGGATCCTCGGAAGCCAGAATTTCGAGGATGCTACGTCATCGACATCCGTCGAAGGACTGTTCCAATGTCGAGGATCCTCGGAATTTCCACCAAGGACTCAGTCCTTCGTTCGAAAAATATCCCATACACAGGAAAGGATGCATGTGTAGCCTTCGCGCTCTCAAATCACCCACAATCCTATGCGCGCAGCTTTGCTATCTTGTTCAAAAAATTCAAAATGTTGGACGTTAACGGACTAACGGAGTCGGAGCGTTAACGGGTCAATATGCTTTCAAATGTAAATATATTTACGTTACTAAACATTTGGTTTAAAAAAATAATTACATGTTATGGGTCAAATTGACCTGCACTGTTTAAACACACTTGACAGTCAAATAATCAATATGATTAAAAAGGAGTTTATTGATGTAAAAACGATTATATTGCCTGAGTGAACAGAACTGCGTCCATAGCAACGCTCTGTTTTCCATTTTCACTGACGTAATGACGCACTGACGTGCACTTGCTAGCCTGTTCCAAAGCCGTTGAAAAACCATAGACAGTAGAATGCTGAAGAGGAGCCTCGCCTAGCCTCTGAAGGAAGTGACTTGGAAGGACCAGTCCTGCCAAGGAAGTATCCTTGACATTGAGAAACAGCTACTATTTCCCACAATCCAACATAAGGCGATAGAGCGCGAATGAAAAATAAACAACAATGTCACCATGGCAACGGCACACGCGATAGAAAACAATCATTTATAAGACCAGACGCCTGGTTATTTATTTATATATATACCGTTATATCTATATTTGAATAAACAAATGTGTTGTGTAGTGTTTTGTTCTATTTTATTTTCACATATAAATGTAAAAAGTAAATAAATATGACAAGCAATTGTTTTTATTATCTTTTTTTTTTAAATCAAATAACGCAATAAACGTGAGAAATACATACAATTGTTACATACAATTCATACAGCCAAAAAAGGAAATATTAAAGATGGGTAGGTAATGTTTATAACGAAATTGTCCGAGCTCTCTGGCGCGTGATAATTATGTCAGCGTCCGAATTCGCTCACTCATTTTCGTTCACTCTTTGCTGATGTAGTGCACTCAACTGCCATTCACTATGTAGGGATTAGTGAATGAGTGAACGAGTGAGCGGTTTCAGACACAGCTTAAATGTCTCGTCCGCGCTGCTGGCCAATGGAGGTCGACACGTCCACACACGGCACTCCATCTTGCCACAGGGAGCTCGCTCACTCGTAACATTGTGTTTTAATGGTGCATGTACATTTAAATAACCATAACTTGCTCAATTTTCTACCGATTTTCAAACGGTTTGGTTTGTTATAAACATCAGAGATGTAGTTATGACACTGCATACATAAGAATAATTATAACAATGGACTTCCATATGAAAGAACTATAGCAACGTTAAAGGAACACTCCACCGTTTTTTGAAATAGGGCTTATTCACCTTCTTTCATACATTTAGATAGGTGGGCAAATGCATTTTTGTCTCAGTGCATGCATTGTTTTAGTTTGACGGTCGGCGCTAGCTTAGCTTAGCATAATGAATGGAATCCTTTGTTGCCAGCTAGCATGTCCTGAGTAAAAGTGATATAAAAAATAAAAAACTCCACCTAATTACTTCTTGTGGCCTGTGTATTCACAACGAGTACAAATAGCGATGCAGATTAACACTAGGCGATTTCCTAGGCAGATATTGACTTATATATTAAGGACTATATTGGGGGAAGCACAGGCGAAGCACTGCTACATGGGTGTGATATCTCTGCGCCCAAGTAGCAGTGCTTCGCCTGTGCTTCCCCCTAATATAGTCCCAAGTCAATATCTGCCTAGGAAATCTTTTTTTTTTTTATGTCACTTTTACTCAGGGCATGCTAGCTGGCAACAAAGGATTCCATTCATTATGCTAAGCTAAGCTAGCGCCGACCCTGTCAAACTAAAACAATGCATGCATTGAGACAAAAATGCATTTGCCCACCTATCTAAATGTATGAAAGGTGGACACCTGGTGTAGATCTCTATTCTCCTCATCAGTCCCCGTCTGACGAGGCTCTGTGCACTGCGACGGGCCGGGTCAGCGTTGGGGCCGAGCGTTACCCGGAGACCGTAGAGGCTCTGAAGGAGGTGGGCAGACAGAGACAGACACGAGAGTCTGGAGACCCGTGTGGGACAGCTGGAAGCAAAAAAGGCTGATCGGACCCAGCTTTAACATCTGCAGGATCTCCTCACTGCAATGGGTACGACATACACAGCAGGGTCTCAACCGACAACATCCTGCGTTAATTCTATTATTCATTCATAATTCTAATCACATTTATAATTCAGAGGCATTTATAGAAAGAGGCTTCTTGCTTGAAAAGATGCCGATGTTAAAACAAGTTTTATCACAGACAGCAACATAGTTGCAGTCTGGGATTAAAGGGATAGTTCTGTCATTATTTACTCACCATCATGTCATTCCAAACCTGTATGGCTTTCACTTCCTGCTCAGCAGGAAGTGAAGTGGAACAAGTGGAACGAGCTTCCTGCTCGTTCCACTTCCTGCTCAGCTACTGTTCGGACGCTCTTGCTTACTGCTCCGCGCTTTGCTCTATCGCTTTTACATTTTATCTCCTATATTTTTATATTTTATTTCCTTTTATCACCTAATTTTAACTTCAACAAATCAGCACAGTGCTCAGACAACAAAGTTTGGATTACTACAAAAACGCAGATTTCTTTTACCCGACCAGCTTACATTCCGGGAAAGGAAAACACAACTGCCTACATTCATATGGATAAGAGAGAAAATGCCTCTTCAGGTTCAAGAATCTACTTGCTGCACTAACTGCCACAGACTTTTCCAAAGGATTGCAGTTCTCGAAACAAAGTTACTTACGGGACCACCAAACCAGACGGAGCACACAACAGAGCTTCGTCATGGACACCCTCAGCATACAGCTGGTGAGTCCCATGAAACTAGTGCTCCTCGACAGGTAGAGAAACAAGCCGATCGACTTACTAATCGATGGCACAAACAGGGAGCGAGACCCAAAGGCACTCGAGACATCAGATTGTCACGAGCATCACATATTGCCGCAGTAGCATCCTCTACCCCAGATACAGCTCTGACAATGATTGCAAACACTGGTCTCCTACCACCGCCTATACATCTTGAGAACAGATTTGAAGTGCTAATGAATGTAAATGAGGAATCCCCAAATGTGATGAATGTGATCGAACTCAGACTGAATGGGCCAGTAGCTAACACTGATGCTAACTGGCGCTCAAGGTCGAGCAGACAGCGGCACTCAGCTCAGAGCGCAGCCGAGCCCAGGACTCTGATAGTGGGGGACTCCATAATCAGAAACATTAGCAGCAGGGATACAACTACATGCTGCCTTCCACAAGCAACAACTTCTGATGTAAACAGGGAACTTCAGAACATTCTGATGAAACATAAGGCTGCAAATCGACTCATCATACATGTGGGGAAGAATGATATTCATAAAGAGCAGTCAGAACTCCTTAAGAAGGATTTCAATGAACTTTTTGAAACACTTAAAAGACTGAAAGTTCAAACATTCATCAGTGGACCACTCCCAGCAAGAGCAACAAACAGGTTTTCACGGTTACTTGGGCTTAATACGTGGCTGCAAAAAACCTGCAATATAAAAGGAGTAAACTTCATTGACAATTTCAATCTTTTCTGGAGTCAGAGACAACTTTTTCTTCGGGATGGCCATCACCCAAACAAACTTGGTTCAAGAGTGTTAAAGGACAATTTCTACTTCTCCCTCATACATCCTTCTGCAGTTTGTGCCAATCCAGTCAATCTGAACGGCACACACACACCTGGACACAGTATGAATGACCACGGGACTTCACTTCAGCAGCAAAATGGACATGCGGTTGACATATCACACAAGGACAATGATAACACCACTCCGCCACAACAACCTCTGCTCACGGACACAATCTCAGCTGAGCCCTGCCCACAGAGAGACTTATCAGAACTGCTTGAAGATTCAGCACCCAAGGACGACTTCCTGGAAAACAGCCAGGGAAGCCAGGACAGCATATCACAACCTCCTATAACACCAGAGCAACAGCCCCTTTCACCAGACATGCTATCTCTCTCTCCAGCATCGCCACTTCTGTGCTTCTCACAGAAAATGGAAGAACTGGTGCATGCTGGAACCAGACTATCCCACTCTTTTGCTGCAAGCCCCCAGATACCAACCAAAAAACGACAGGCACCATTACCACCAAAGCCTGCGGGCCCAGCTCGCCCTCCCCCTCCTCCTGTGAGAGCTCTTCGGCCTCTGCCACAACGCCAGGGCCCACACCCTCCTCCATCTGCTTGAGGTGAACCAAAAACAACTGATACCAGCTCTCAGTGATGTGTTTTGGGTCCCCACTCTGATAACAGTAACTTTCTCAAATGTTTACAGAACAAGCGGGAACCCAGTGTGCCTGTATCTTTCTCTATTGCTGTTTTATTACAAGATAGAAAATCTAAGGCCTTCAATAGCCGTGCAGCAAACCAAACTAATCTGGTGCCTATTACACGTCAAAGTAAGATTGCAGTGGGGACAAAAAGTAAGACTGTTAAGTTAGCACTTTTAAACATTCGTTCACTTAAAAATAAATCACTTCTAGTCAACGATTTAATAACCACAAACAACCTGGATTTTATGCTTCTAAATGAAACCTGGCTAGAAGCCAGCTGCAGTGCAACAATCCTCAATGAAGCAGCCCCTCCTAACTTTACTTTTATGAGTGTCTGCAGAGCTGTTAAGAGAGGTGGGGGTCTAGCTGCTCTTTTTAAAGATATCTATCAATGTAAGCAAATATCATTTGGGAATTACCCTTCTTTCGAATATCTGGGTATTGTGTTGAAAGGTGCTCCACGCATTTTACTTATCATTATTTACAGGCCTCCAAAATACTCTCCAGCCTTCGCTGAGGACTTTACAGAACTGTTATCAACAATTACCTCAGAGTTTGACTGTTTTGCCATTGCAGGAGATTTTAACATTCACATAGATAGTGCAGAGAACAAATGGCAGAAGAAATCAAAAGTTTTAAAAACTTTTGATCTGACTCAGCATATACATGGACCCACACACAATCGTGGACACACTCTAGATTTACTCATCAGTAAGGGTCTAAACATTTCATCGATTTTTATTAAGGATGTAGCACTGTCTGATCATTTCTGTATTTTCTTTGATATATTGATCTCTCCTGCCACTGAAGCTAGATCTGTGTCTGTCAAGAAGAGATGCTTAAACGAGAACACTAGTGTACTATTTATGAAGGCTATATCCTTAACACCAAGCATATCTGCAGACTCTGTTGATTTTCTCCTTGATTCCTTTAACTCAAAAGTTAAAACTGTAATTGATGATATTGCTCCTGTTAAAGTCAGGAAGAAGAGTGGCAGACAAAAAGCACCTTGGAGAAACTCAACAACAGTGCAAAATATGAAAAGACAATGCAGAAAAGCAGAGCGCATGTGGCGGAAGACTAAACTTGTAGTCCATTATAACATCTACAAAGACAGCCTTCATGCTTTTAATATGAAACTAGGCAAAGCTAGACAGACTTTCTTCTCAAATATTATAAACAGCAATTTAAACAACACACGCACTCTTTTTGCTACTGTAGAGAGACTGACAAACCCTCCAAGCCAGATTCCCAGTGAAATGCTCTCAGACAACAAGTGCAGTGAGTTTGCTTCTTTCTTCTCTGAGAAAATCAGTAATATCAGAAAGGTGATCAGCACATCCTTGAGTTGCACTGAGGTCAGACAGATCAAACCACCTGAGAAATTAGTTACTATGTCTGATTTCAAAGAAATTGATGGCAAAATTTTGGAAGAAACTGTACAGCACCTTAAAACATCAACCTGTGCTCTTGACACACTTCCCACATCATTTTTCAAAAGTGTGTTAAACAGTTTAGAAGCAGATCTTCTAGAAGTGGTAAATGTCTCACTTCGCTCTGGGAGTTTTCCAAACTCCCTGAAAACTGCAGTTGTCAAGCCCCTCCTGAAAAAGAGCAATCTGGATAAGACCATATTAAGCAACTATAGACCGATCTCAAATCTTCCTTTCATAGGCAAGATCATCGAAAAAGTTATCTTCAATCAGCTGAACAAATTCTTGAGCTTGAATGGATCCTTTGACAATTTTCAGTCTGGTTTCCGACCGCACCACAGCACAGAGACAGCGCTCATAAAGATAATAAACGATATTCGCTTAAATACTGATTCAGGCAAATTATCAGTGCTGGTACTACTCGACCTCAGTGCTGCATTTGACACTGTCGATCATAACATACATAACATAACATAACATGGTCTTTACACTGGCTCCCAGTTAGATTTAGGATTGATTTTAAAGTATTACTACTGGTATTTAAATCATTCAATGGCCTAGGACCTCAATACATTGCAGATATGCTCACTGAATATAAACCGAACAGATCACTCAGATCATTAGGATCATATCAGCTAGAATTACCAAGGGTTCACTCTAAGCATGGCGAGTCCGCTTTTAGCTATTATGCTGGAACCAGCTTCCAGAGGAGATCAGATGTGCTCCTACAGTAGTCACTTTCAAATCCAGACTCAAAACACTTCTGTTTAGCTATGCATTTACTGAATGAGCACTGTGCCACTGTTCGTCCGAATGTTTGTACTGTATTTTATTCTATTTTTCTAAACTGTTTTAATTATTCTTATTTCTTTTATTATTTTAATTTCTTCTATGTAAAGCACTTTGAATTGCCATTGTGTATGAAAAGTGCTATATAAATAAACTTGCCTTGCCTTTCTTTATCTATGGAAAACAAGTTATTTTGAAGACAGTTTTTTTCCATTCAATGGAAGTCAATGGGGTCCAAAACAACAATAATAAAAACAATTGACTTTTCACTTAAAAGCCACCGGTGTCGCTAATGACAAGGGTTTCTGAACTCTATATAAAGCCCCTTTAATATAAAATGGGCATTACAGGTGCCTTCATCTGCATTTTACACCTGTAAATCAGTCAAATATCCATCGGTCCCACTTTATATTATTATTAACTACTATGTACTTGCATCAAAAAATATTTGTTAGTTACAATGTAATTACAGCATTGATGTTGTAGTGCAAAACACTTGTGCTGCTATTGAGGTGGATACGGGTAAGGTTAGGGACAGGTTTGGTGGTAAGGGTAGGTTTAAGCTTCACCCACCCTTCTATTTTCAACAGCCCCAGCTGCACCCAGCCCCCCACCAGCACCTACCCCTTCGGCTGTAGGGGCCTGGATGACCACATGCTTCCCATCCACCGAACCAAGACAGTTGGGGAAGTTCCAGCGATGGCTGAACACTTCTGCAATGGCACGCCAGTCCTCCATGCATGGTGCAGGCAGGTACTCAGGTAGCAGGGCATCCCAGATGGCAGCTGACACCTCTTTCATCACTCTTCCCACAGTGCAGTGGCCCACTCTGTAGCTGCTGGATATTGTCCTGAACGAATCCCCTGTTGAGAGGTATCTGTGAAGATATATTAATTTACATTTGCATGTAGACAGGAAATAGAAATTAACGGTGGGACGCATTATTTCTACACACACACACACACTATATTACGTAACAATCTGCATGCATGTTTAAAAAAAAAACAATTTTATTTTCATCGGGCAGATTGCACCAGCGAATCCCTTAAGCAGCGTGGCATGGCGTTCGGTATTTATATTAACCGAAACTGGTGTGTGTATACCAAAACTCTATCACAGAACTGTTCGCCGGACTTGGAATATCTCACAGTTAAATGCATCCCCTTTTACTCACCGAGAGAAATCTCCTCCGTCATACGTTGTTTACATTCCACCGAGCGCTGCGATGACGTCAGCGACACAGGAACTGGCTGATCACATCTTCGCCATGGAAAACTCCAACCCGGATTCTGTAATCCTGTTGCTGGGTGACTTTAACCATATATCTATGAAGAAAGCTCTTCCAAGATACAAGCCTCAGATTCATACTCCTACCAGGCTGAATAAAACTTTGGACCAGTGTTACTCTCCCATTCCAGAAGCATATCAAGCTCTAATTAGAGCCCCGATTGGTGAGTCTGATCACAACACTGTATTACTTGTCCCTAAATACTGCCAGAAACTAAAAACAACTAAACCAGTGAAAAAGAGGGTCAGGCGGTACTCTCCCCCGGCCATAGACATGTTACAAGACTGTTTTGATGTCACAGACTGGAGTGTTTTTGTGCATGATGATATTGACACTTTCACTGATATTGTAATGTCTTATATAAATTTTTGTGAGTCTGTGTGTATTCCCATCAAAACTGTCATCAGTTACAGTAACAACAAGCCTTGGCTTAACAAGGATGTAAGGCGTTTATGTAGGGAAAAAAACGCTGCATTCAGATGTGATGATAAAGCACTATACAGACTCCTCAAATACCAACTCAAAAAGGCTATTAAAACAGCTAAAGCCACATACAGAGTGAAACTTGAAAATAAGCTCCAAGTCCATGACATTAAGGGTGTCTGGCAGGGTCTGCAGACAATTACCAACCATAAGATCAAGCATCATGTCTCAGACTGCGACCCCTCCCTCCCTGAGAAGCTTAATGATTTTTACTGCAGATTTGAGCCCAGAGTAACCCAGATTAATTCTCTGAGCCTTCCTCTAATGGGTATGGTCGATCACCCCTCCCCCCCTTAACCTGGTGACAGCCAGTCCAGCCGCCAAAAACATCCGCTCTGAGGGGACTGGCGTTGCCGGGATGCACAGGTATACCTCCGCGCTAAAATTAATTCCATTGCTTCAAGACTCTCACTACGCAACGCAACCTGCATTAGTTTAATCGATAACAAATAAACGTGATCGACGAAATTCTTAACGATCAATTATCGATCGTCGATTAATTATGCCCATCCCTAATGATCACACTATCATCATAGACAATACACATCGCACACCACTATGCACATAAAGAATGAACTTACAATTGAACTGACATTTACCAACTCCCTTCTTCTCTCCTCCTGTTTCACGTGCAGGAGATGGACGTAATGCTGCCGCGAATGTGATGCGAAATGTCACGTGAAAAAGCAAATCCACAAAGAAAGAATAATAAATAAAAAAGCACTTTAAAAGTACGAGATTAAATTAGTTTTAATTTGGAAAACATTTAGATATGTCTAAGTCAAATTGCCATCAAACATTTAAGTCCTTTCATAAGTAAAAATAAGACTTTTTAAGACTTTAAGACTTTTTATGGCCTTAAATTTAAAAAAATCTAATTTAAGACTTTTTAAGGATCCGCGGAAACCCTGGTGCGGTTTGAATGAGACGATTTGTCGTTCTATCTGAATTTGACCAATAGGGAGCTGAGGAAAACCACAGAAGAAGAAAAATGAAGATGGCAGCGCCACAGCGAATTTGGACTATTGAAAAAAAGGAGAAATTCGCTGAACTCTGGCAGGAACAGAGAGCGCTGTATGATGTGCAATGAAGATGTTGAAGCTGGGTCCGATCAGCCTTGTTTGCTTCCAGCTGTCCCACATGGGTCTCCAGACTCTCGTGTCTGTCTCTCAGTCTGCCCACCTCCTTCAGAGCCTCTACGGTCTCCGGGTAACGCTCGGCCCCAACGCTGACCCGGCCCGTCGCAGTGCACAGAGCCTCGTCAGACGGGGGCTGATGTGGAGAAGAGAAATCTACACCAGGTGTCCCACCTGTACCTGCTCTATCATCCTTGATCGGGCTACCAAGGTTCAAAGGGAGAACGGGTACGGTGTCTTTAGCAGCGGAGACTGTGCAATGAAGATGTTGAAGCTGGGTCCGATCAGCCTTGTTTGCTTCCAGCTGTCCCGAACGGGTCTCCAGACTATCGTGTCTGTCTCTCTGTCTGCCCACCTCCTTCAGAGCCTCTACGGTCTCCGGGTAACGCTCGACCCCAACGCTGACCCGGCCCGTCACAGTGCACAGAGCCTCGTCAGACGGGGGCTGATGTGGAGAAGAGAGATCTACACCAGGTGTCCCACCTGTACCTGCTCTAACATCCTTGATCGGGCTACCAAGGTTCAAAGGGAGAACGGGTACGGTGTCTTTAGCGGCGGAGACTGTGTCCTGCAAAAAGTTTAATATGCAAAACAAGCATAAAAAAACAAAACCATTATTCAACATGAATGAATGGGGCAAAAATAAAAAAAATATTTTGTGTATATTATGTTTGTTTAAGGACTGCTGCTGGGCAATAAAAAAGCCAGTAAAACATATGAATACAATTGGAATTAAAAAGCAAAACAATCAAAAAATATTTTGGATAATTTTCAAAATCTTGAAGTTTTTGAAAAATATTTTGGATAATTATCAAAATCTTGAAGTTTGATTTCCTTAATTTCGATCCTCTAATAATGAAAACCCAAAAGAAACTCAATTCTTGGCTGCAGAGAGATTTGTCGATACGAGGAAGAATTCTACTCTCTAAAGCTGAAGGATAATTTTGTTTGGAAAAATAAAACCCACTTTATTAGAAAATCAGTACTGATGAATTCAATAAAACAGGGGGGATTGGATTTTTTTTTAGATTTTACTACTTTAAACAACACTTTTAAAATTAATTGGCTTAATAATTCCCTTAATAATCCCTCTTCACTTTGGAATATTATCCCTAATTATATTTTCTCAAAAGTAGGTGGCCTGAATTTTCTCCTACTTTGTAACTACAATGTTACAAAGATCCCTGTCAAACTCTCTAATTTTCATAAGCAGATGCTCTTGGCATGGTCCCTAATATATAAACACAACTTTTCCCAACACAGATATTACTTATGGAGCAAGAGGATATTCTCAATAAAGAATAACTCACTTTTTTTGACAACTGCTTTTAGTTGGACAGCTTTTTAATTCACAGGGCAGACTTTACAACTATTTAGATTTTTTACAGAAATATAAAATTCCTATAACGGCTAATGAATATGCTATTGTTTTCACTGTAATTCCCTCTGGAGTGTCTTTTCCGTTGCAAGGTTTTACATTTCCATGGCCATGTACTTACTCTTTGAACCTAACTGACACAATGATTGGAAATGTGTGCTTTTCTGTAGAGCAACAAAAAAGAAATTATAAAATCAGAGCTCTCTTCCAGAAAGAAATAATGACAATTCCTTATGCAATACCATACTGGAAAAATATTGTAGAGAATTTACCATGGGAAAAAGTATGGTCTTTGTCTAGTATCTAATGGCGCTTTTCCACAGCATGGTACGGTACGGCTCTGTTCGGTACGGCTCACTTATGGCGCATTTCCACTGCATGGTATGATACGGCTCGCTTTAAATGGTACCACCTCTGTTGAGGTTCCAAGTGCACCGTACCGATACTAAAATGTGACGTGAAAACACTGCAGATCACTGATTAGTCAGACAGAATCGTCACTACTAGCAAAAAAACATTGTATTTGCGACACGAGACACTAAACCCGCTAGATTTAAACAGCCAGTAGACAACAACGCTGCAACGCTACAGTAGCCAACGCTGTAGCACCTGTTTTTAAAGTATTTGCTTGAAAAAAGAAGTAAAAACTTCAAAATAAGAAATGGCTGAATCGTGGTCAGTGGACGAGGTGCAGACGTTCCTCTCGTTGGTTGCCGAGGAGCGGATCCAGCGAGAGCTGGATGGGGTAACACGGAATGAAAAATTTGCGGTTACAATGTCATGGTAGTATAGGCGGCAACTATAACGATCAGTCCCACCCACTTTGAAGCGGTAGGCCTACTAACTGCAGTGGAAAAGCAGCTGAGCTAAAGCAAACCGAACCAGGCAGTGGAAAAGCGAAGTGAGCCGAACCGTTCCGCGCCGAGTCGAAACGTACTGAGCCGAACCGAGCCGTACCATGCAGTGGAAAAGCGCAACAATGAATAAGTACTAGTATCTATTTAATAGGTACTAGTATCCAATTAATAAATGCTAGTATCTAATAATAAATACTAGTAACTAATGAATAAGTACTAAATCACAATAACCTATATATCGCCCAGCCCTGTTGTTTTAATACCCTAGCATTGGGTTATTATTTTTCCTTAACATTATTTTCATTTTTTTCTTTACGGTTCACCTGTAGTTAAACAGCCTCAGGGTTATGATTGAGGATGTGATGTCTTATTCATCCTCTCCACTCTCGAAAAGTCTACAGCAGGAGGCAGTAGAGTTCAGCAAAGCAGCGGCACATGTCCAAAGCTCAGGCCAGGATCAGGTTCAGAGTTCAGGACAGGATCAGGTTCAGAGTTCAGGTCAGGTTTAGAGTTCAGGTCAGGTTCAGAGTTTCAGGTTCAGAGTTTCAGGTTCAGAGTTTCAGGTTCAGAGTTTCAGGTTCAGAGTTTCAGGTTCAGAGTTTCAGGTTCAGAGTTTCAGGTTCAGAGTTCAGGTTCAGAGTACAGGACAGGACAGGATCAGGTTCAGAGTTCAGGTCAGGATCAGGTTGAGAGTTCAGGTCAGGTTCAGAGTTCAGAGTTCAGGTCAGGTTCAGAGTTCACGTCAGGTGGTTCAGAGTTCAGGTCAGGTTCAGAGTTCACGTCAGGTTCAGGGTCAACAGCAGAAAGGTCACGATCTAAACCAGGAGGTCAGTCAGTTGCCCAAGAGTTACTACAAACCACAGAAGGACAAGATCACTCATATCAAGAACCAGGAACACCGAGACAGGATTAAGGTACATGACAGACAGGGACAGAGATTAAACAGAGATGAAAAGAGTCTATATTTATTCTTCTTAAGACATTTTAAGAAACATTTGAGACGGCCCAGATCCGGCCCACATCTGGTACTCGTGGATTCCACACGGCCCAGGTGTGGGCCGGATCTGGGCCGACACTATGTTGAAACTGAAATGAAGCCGAGTCTCCCGAGCTCCGACAGATCGGTGAAAATGTCCTCTGTGTGTATGTGATGTTGTGAAATGTGTGTTTTGCTGCAGAACACTGATGTGACGAGTAATGTGAAGGGAATCTTACTGCAGCTGCAGGCCGACAACGAGAGACTCCATGGCACATCCAGACGCCTGATGGAGGAACACAGCGAGAAACAGATCCACATCGACGTGAGTGAGAGCAGCACAGCTTGTGTTCATCGAGAAACAGGGGCATTTACAGTACATTCAGACTCAGTTACTGAATTAAATACGCAGTAATATTAAATTATTACCATTTAAAAGCCAATAAACGGGACTTCCGGTGGCGTCAGAGAAATGGCAAACGCTTGAAAGTTAAGCTCCGTCAGATTTTTGAAATAAATCCCGATTTACACCACAAATTCAGCTATATTCAGAGTTTTTCAGAATGACTACAGCAATGAGATACGAATACCTCCAAAAATGAAAACTCGAGAGAAAGAGACCATAAAAGAACCGATCACCTAGCCCTGCTAGGCCTGCTAAATCTAGCCCGCGTGCTCCCGAACTTACTGAAGTGATGGAAGAACGGAAAATAAAATCAAGAGGGGCATAAACAAACAAGAATATCACTGACAAAAGCGGAGACCTCGGTTGAGGACTTAAAATGCCAAATAAATGGTTTGGAGAGCAGAATCGGGGAGACGGAGGAACGAATTAGTACTGCTAAGGAGACTGGGATGAGACACGAAAGAGCGCTACTACATCTACTGGAACGTGAGGCGGATCACACAGGTAGATGCAAAGACTTGCAAAATAGACTTCGCCGGAATAATCTAAGAATATATCAAGTTCCAGAGGGCTGCGAAGGAGAAAACACGGTGGAATTTGTTAATTTCTTAGTTTTGATCAATGTTTCATCAACCAATTGCCTGGACACGAACGCAATTGACTTATTTTTATTATTTTATTACTTATTTTATTTATTTACGCAATTATTACTTTTTTTTTTTAGAATGGGTTCACTTCTATAATCTGAGAAACTCCAGCTCCTATCTATGAAAAAAAACATTAACTAATTCCTACCTAGTCTTCAAAGGTGTACCGGGCTCGGGGCGGCATTAAACGCTGAACTCCGTGACGATCAGTTAAACTGAAAGTCCGAAAGCGTACCCCCTACAGAGAGTTAAATCTCCACCCAGGATAACCCTTAAAAACAAAAAAGGCAAAATAATAAACAAAACAACAAACAGTGTACCGTCGGATGGATTGTATACACAACCCAGCTGGATACACTCTGACTAACCGGAGTTCTCATTCATAAAGGTAACCATTCACAAAAATAATCACATACTCACCAACATTCCTACACCAAAGGATCCCGGACGAGACACCCAATTTATGTCACGGCCAGCTCGCTCTCGACCGTAACATAAAGTAGGAGCACTTGTTCAAATTGATTGACTTGCAAGTTTCTTTATTGAAGTGTCAAAATGACACAATACAAAATATAATAATGTCTAGGGCAGGGGTCGGCAAATAACTTTGGCCGCGGGCCAATATTTGTTTTAGCCAGTAGATGGCGGGCCAGCTACACGGAGCCTATAACAATTATAAATTGTGTTCAAAATTTGTGTTCGTGTCAATATAAATATTATTTTAACATTGTACTGTCAGCAGAGAAAAAAATGTCACAGAAAAAAAATAATGAAATATAAATAAAAAAATAAATATCAAATCACTCAAGCAACATAAATGAAAACCATATTGCCCTACTGACAAATGAAGTAGGCTATTTTCTGCCAAACTATTTCAAACATCCTTGCAAAAAAAAGAATGTTGTTGACTGACAATGGTTTCAGTACCAAACAGCTCCTCAGAGCAAGTACAGGTGGTCAGAATGAAGTGCGGATGCGCTGTCAAAACATGTCGGGAGTGGGCAATTGTCAGTCAGACCGCCCGCTCCGTCCAAACTACACCAGAGTTCTGACCACTACCGTCTTTATACTTTAAAATAGAGTCCTGCACGGGTTCAGGTACTCGACGGGTCACCCGCAAATTTTGCTCAAACGGGTGAAAAATATCCAACTGTGTCGGGTCGGACACGGGGGAAACACGGGTTTAAAACAATCACATTCAAACGTAAAAATATATGCATATTTTTAGGAACACATCTACAAAAATATGCCTGTATTTCAAATTTATAAAATAATTTAAAATCCACATCAGTTTATTTGTGCCCACGCACCACACCCTCCCAGGATCTATAACGTTACCTAGGTTACTTTCACTTTTAAAAATTCATCATAACCGCACGCGCGATCTGCACTTGTCGAGGTGAGGAGTTGAAGAAAAGAATAGCTAGTGGAGATTGTAAAGTTGTCGACAATAGTCATCAAAAATCAAGTCCAGTGTGTGGGAGAAATTTTGAGTTATCTGAAGAAAATATTGTGAAAGGCTTTGCTGCAAACATTTTTGTGTTGGATAGCCGCAGATGTGGAACTTCATCGCAGAGGAAGCACGCAGGAACTGTGGTAACAAAGCAGTTCTATCGAACAGTATTTTTTAAATTTAACACTGTATGTGTGGTGTGCAGCGCGTGTTTGAACCCAAAACTGTCAGATAGGCGCGCGGCCACGGCTTTTCTCAAGTAGTGGAAGAGTTTTGTGAAATATTTTTTATTCATTTTTTATATTTTTGATCTGAGCGCACAATCAGAAAATGAGTCGTTATTCGTTTTTTTCATTTTAGTTCAGGAAATAAATAATGGAAAAACAAGTCGTTTTTCATTTTTGGTTTTAATTTAAAAAAAAAAAAAAACAACGATTGAACGAATGATACGCGGGGCCTATTTGTAAACCGTTATTGTAAAATAAAAATAGGCTGATTTAAAAAAAAAAAAAAAAAAAAAAACGGACTTCCAAAATAATCCGGCGGGCCAGAAAATATTGCTGGCGGCCCAGTTTTGGTCCGCGGGCCGCCTATTGCCGACCCCTGGTCTAGGGTTTAAATAAAGGGGGAAATAATAATCCAAATGGTGAGGAAATGTTGATACAGCAAAAGCAAAGGTTCAAGCAAATGACTTCTCCTGGGGACTGCCGATCCCCAGAGGAAAAGTGAAATGGATTAAATCAGTCGCATCTTTTATTCTCTCCACAATCAGATGAGATTATTCAGCAGGAGTGTACAATCGCCCACACCCTCCCAAGTCATCTCGCCACCAGCAGGCAAAAAAAAGGAAGCGCAGGGTCGTAACACTCCTCAATTTTCTGGAGAAACTCATCCCACTTGTTTTTTTGCACTGCAGAAGTGCATGAATCTGGACCCGATTAAATTAGAAAAGCAAGTGCAATTTCCTCTCACTGGTGGACATTTTGAGCCCTTTGTACATCACACACACTCATACAGGAATGCAATGCTGAAGCTGGATGAGAAAGTGCAGGTTCTGATGAGAGAGAAGAGTGACAGAGAGGAAGAGAGAAGCAGCCAATACAGACACATACAAGAGCAGGTCAGACAGACAGAACTCCTCCCTCCAAAGGGCTGGGCAATATATCAAACTCAAACACCAAAGGTTAATATGATCAAATAACTAATAAATCACAATAACCAATATCGCCCAGCCCTGTTGTTTTAATACCCTAGCATTGGGTTATTATTTTTCCTTAACATTATTTTCATTTTTTTCTTTACGGTTCACCTGTAGTTAAACAGCCTCAGGGTTATGATTGAGGATGTGATGTCTTATTCATCCTCTCCACTCTCGAAAAGTCTACAGCAGGAGGCAGTAGAGTTCAGCAAAGCAGCTGCACATGTCCAAAGCTCAGGCCAGGATCAGGTTCAGAGTTCAGGTCAGGTTCAGAGTTCAGGTCAGGTTTAGAGTTCAGGTTCAGAGTTCAGAGTTCAGGTCAGGTCCAGAGGGCTGCGAAGGAGAAAACACGGCGTAATTTGTTAAAGGTCTGCTCCCCACAGTTCTACAGCTACCTCAGGACATGGATATAAAGATTGAAAGGGCACACAGGGCTCTTGCAGCCAAACCAAAAGACCCCATCGCACCCCCAAGATCGATAATAGTGAGATTCCTGGACTATGCGGTTAAGGACGCATCTTATGAAAAGCCTGGTCACAGAAACAGGTCCTTTACAACGCGAAACGGATCTTCTTTGCCAACAACTACTCGCCAGAGTTGCAGAGGAAGAGAGCACAAGTACGAGACGTAATGAAACGGCTCAAAATGAAGGATATGCGAGCTCAGTGTGTCTATCCAGCACAGATAAGGATCTACCTGGAGACGGGAGTAAAAACTTTTCCTACCCTGATGGATGCTGCACCAACTCTACGGGATCTTGGAATTAAAGTTCGAGTGGATGAACGAGACCGACAAGCAAGATAAATATCGAAGGCAAGATGGTCAATGCAAGGTAAAGGTAGACGTGGATCGAGCACTGCGCTGCTGTCCGACGCGGATCTTCAAGCATTTTTGCAGGATTGAATTGCTCAAATATAAAGAGGTACATTTAAACGGGATATTTCTGCTTCAGAATGTGAGTAAACTCTGGCTAAATTATAAAGGAAACTGGCTCATTGTAGAACACATACGATTAAGAAACTTTTTTTCTCTCTCTCTTCTTTACTTTTAGGATAATAATTGTTTCTAAATTGGCAGATGCTTGCTGACGTTTAGCTGAGTGGAAATCAGTCTTGGAGGCGGCCATGGTTCAAAACTGGCTGCACGCACTTGGTGCACTTTTGATACCCCAGGGAGTCAGCGTCACAACTCCCTGCCCTTCTTACATCGGGATTTGGCCTACGAGACAAGAACTTGGCCTAATGGATGTTTGGAAGTCTTTATCATGTACATAGTTGCTGTTTTTGTTTACTAAACAGCTATAGTTTTGTTTAACTATTTACCCTAGACAGCTAAAGTGTTTTTCTGTTCTTCTATATTACTGGAACATATACTGGTGACTAGGGATGTCCCGATCCGATCCACGGCATCGGTATCGTGCCGATACTGGCCTAGAACACTAGATCGGATATCGGAGAGGAGAAAAAAATATATCCGATCCGATACCTATTAGGGGTGGAACGGTACGTGTATTCGTATTGAACGTACGTTCGGTACGGGCGTCATGGTTCGGTCGGTGCATGGATTTACACGGAGAATACACGGTATAAAAATAAATAAAACTCGTGTGCACATTAATTAATGTGATGCGGAACTACTGTTAGATACGCGCATAGACATATGTGGGTTTTTTAGGGACACCTAATCTGTAGCCCCACCTTAGCACTGAACACGCATCTATTTCGCTTCAAACGCTCGCTTTATCATTATACGCGCAAATGGATTCAAACTGTTCAAGCATCGAACTAGACGCGAATCACGTGAATTTGACGCTCTATTCGCGTTTGGTGTGAACGCAGCAAAATGAACAGGCTGTGATTGTAAGATTGCAATGCTGGAATGTGTGTGTGTGTGTCAGAGAGAGAGAGAGGGGCACGGGCGCGATTGAACAGTGGAAACATAAAAACATACTCTGTCATTTGTTCATACAGGACATCATTAAAACTGCAAAGAGTGTTTAGCCTACTTATAATTGTGTAAAACACAACATTGTGCTTTTGTTAAACTGTAAACTCGTCAAACTGTAACCTACAACTGTCACCCAACCAAAATCACTCACACACACACACACACACACACGCTGTTTAAAAGCGAAAATGATCTCATCTTATGGACATTAATCATATTGCATTGGTTTTCATTTCTTGTCCTAAAACAGAGCACTAATCTGTTTATTTTGAAGTTACACATTCTACATTGATTAAAAAAGAAAATCAAATGTGTTTTTAATGGTAGTATTAATTTATACAGAAATAATTTATTTATAATTCAGATGAGAATAACGTTAAAGTCAATTAAAATTAAGGAAACAAATATATTGATTTGAAATATAGCAAATTAATTTTAAATTCATTCAGGTACAATTACCAAACATATCTCAAGGTCTTTTGAATAAAGGGTGGCAATCTTTCATTATCAGCTGTTGCTGTGGACTATATACTGGAGAAGTATTTGTTCTCCATTTGAGTGAGATGTTTTTTATGTGGCTAATTGAGCAAAGTGCTTCCATATATTTTATTATTAGTAGTATTAGTTCAAGAATAAAATAAAAATATCGGATTGATATCGGTATCGGCAAATAGCCAAAGCTGCAGCATCAGTATCGTATTGGAAGTGAAAAATTGGTATCGGGACATCCCTACTGGTGACTAGAACATACAACATTTATACCAATGTCAATGGATAATTTAATTTGTGTCAGTTATAATGTGAAAGGACTGAGTAGCCCAATTAAAAGAAGGAAAATATTTAATCAGCTAAGAAAAATGCAATGCTCTATTGCATTGCTTCAAGAGACCCACCTCTCTGATGGGGAACATTTAAAACTGAGGAGGGAATGGGTGGACCAAGTTTACAGTGTCTCATATAACAAGGGAAAGAGAAGAGGTGTTGCAATCATGTTTGCCAAGTCTGTTTTTTTTATTTGGAACAATTTCAGGCAATAAAATCACTATTCTTAATCTTTATGCACCTAACTAGGGATGCATCGATCCGATACTCTGGATCGGTATCGACGCCGATCCAAGCTTTTTGAATGGATCGGATATCGATGATGCGTGACCGATCCAAATTCGATACCGTGTTACCAGTGGTTGATGAATGAATAGCAATAAACGATGGCCTACTACTGTAAAATCTATAATAATTCGTATAAGAACTCAATTATTTATTTTTAAACATTGCCTTAAATTAAATACATTTAAAATATGTTGCGCTGCTTGCGCAATCACATGTGAGTGTGACAGGCAAGTTGAGCGGGAACCTTTTACATTCGAAGTACCTCAGCGCGTTAAACATGTCCCTGATTTGGAAATATTTTACCCTTGACACATCAGCGAGTAGCACTGCAAATTGTAATATTTGCAAAGCCAACGTTTCAAGAGGTGGAAGTAGTGTTTCGAATTACAATACGACAAATTTAATCAAGCATCTTCAGAAGCATCACGCAAAAGAACACGAGGAGTTCGCGCAAATCAAACGGAAAAAGGATTAGTCAAAGGCAAAGCAGCTGACCTTGACAGATGCGTTTCAGAGGCAAGAGAAACTTCCAAATCAGAATCCTAAAGCTGTAAAAATAACAGAAAAGGTACTTGAATTCATTGTTCTGGATGATCAGCCAATCTCTGTTGTCGAAAACACTGGTTTCCGTCGCCTCATGGAACATCTGGAACCACGATATAGTTTGCCATCTAGAACATACATTTCTGAGACCGCTTTGCCTGAGCTGTATTCCAGAGTTTCCTCACACGTTGCAGACCAATTAAAAGATGTGCAGTCCTTCAGCTTCACTACAGATATTTGGAGCTCCGACGTGTGCCCCATGTCCCTTCTAAGTTTAACGGCACATTGGTTGAATGATAGTTATGATTTGCAGAGCGCTGTGCTACATGTAAAGGAAATAAGAGGGTCACACACCAGCAAGGCGATTTCAGATTCAATCAAAGAAATGCTTGATAGGTGGAAAATCCCTATATCCAAAGTGCATGTAATTTTGAGGGACAATGCCAGCAATATGAAGAAAGCTATGGATAATTTGGGAGTCCCTAGTTTGGGCTGTTTTGCGCACTCATTACAGCTTGCTGTTAACGAGGGACTTTTGTCCCAACGAAGCTTGATTGACGCAATTGCATGTGCTAGAAAAATTGTGGGGCACTTCAAACATTCCCCATTAGCATATTCGCGGTTGGGAGACATTCAGCGTGAATTTCAAATGCCCCTGAAACGTCTTTAGCAAGACGTCAAAACCAGATGGAACAGTACATATTTTACAGTACAAAAATTTAAAAATAAATAAATAAAAAAGGATAAAGATAAATTATGTTTGATGGTTATGATGATAGATAGGTTATCTTATTCTCATTACAAGATGACAACTGGCAACTTTGATATACCTAATGACCATGTAACGTTTGTATAAAATAGACTATTTATTCTGCATGTTTTGTCTCAGATGCTTTTCAAATGCAGACGCTGCCAGGCATGCAAAAAATGCCCTGATACAAGAGGTCGAGAAGATGGAAGATGCACTGAAGAGGACAACTACTGCCTTAGCTGCTACAGCAGATCCAGCAGAGAAGGTTTCTCATGCAGAAATAAGCGAGTCAAGCGGACACACAAGCAAGAGCACCTTAATGATGATGTTCGATGAAGTTCTCAAGAAGTGAGAAGAACCTGGAGGAGGAGTAATCACGAGTGCTCTTCTTCAAATACAAACGTATATGACAGAGCAAATTATCCCTCGGTCTGAAAACCCATTCCATTACTGGGCAGTGAACAAGCTTCGTTTCCCTGCCCTTGCTGCTACTGCATCAGCCTTTCTTTCTGCCCCCTGTACAAGTGTTGAGAGTGAAAGACTGTTTAGCACTGCCTCCAACATTCTAGATGAAAGAAGGAACCGACTAAAAGCAGAGAGAGCAGAAATGCTAATTTTCCTTAAAAAAAAAACTGCCAATGATGATCAAGTGAATCCTGAAGCAGGTTTATGTTACTGGTGAAGTCTATACTTGTCTAGACTTGGTTGTTATATTAGTGTTTGTTTTCTACTATTTTTCATGAATGTAAGGTATAGGCTACTTTATAATAAGCACTGTGTTGAAGCTGGCTACCGTTCTGATTTAAGATTCACTAGATTTAGAATATTACTTTTTGGATTTTCGTCAGAAAATAATTTAATTTGATAATTGCAGTAAATTTTGTTAAGATTGTTTGTGATACAACTAGTAAGTGTTGAAATCACTGCTAATTTTGCTACTGCATCATTCAGTTTTCTTAATAAAGTTGTCAGCCATACATTTTTTGTTTAGTGCACAAGTAATGTGCAGTCAGATTTGGTATTATTTTCTTTACCTAATATAAATAAATCTTAATGACCAGGGGCTCGTTCTTCGTACGTTGCTTATTACATCAGAGATCAAATGACACATCCGAGATGATATCATCGTGCGAATCATGATCTGGCTAACTCGGTTCTTCGAACACACTTGCCGGATATGATTAGTATCGCTGGATTGAGTTATCTGAGATAATTTCCCGTTCATGCGCTGGTTAAAAGGGGATATGTATCGATAGTAGAAACATTGATCAGCGACGCTGCTATTGGCTGCTCAGCGTGGGCAAAGAGCGCGCTCAGTTTTTCTCCTCAGCGGAGCAATAACTAATAGTGGAAGTTTATTCGAAATTTTAATGTTTAATCAAAACGCCAGGGAACACCTCAAAGTAAGGAAACTCCAGGAGAGAGTGCTGGCAAAAAGTAGCAGACAATTTAAATCCGTTAAAAGTGGCCATGTTAGATGTTTTTTATCAATTATTAGCCTATATATTTGTATTTTAATAATTGCATAATTACTTTGTTTATTAATGTCAGAGTCACCACACTAGAACATGGGAACAAATAAAAGTGAAGTACAAAAATATTCTACATAATGGTAATTTTTAGTTATATTATAGTCTATTTTATAAAAGGCACTGTTAAATAAATGTTTGTCTGTTTATAAAAGCAACCAAGAAAAAGTCTGAGAGAAAAAAAGAAAGAAAAGATCTTAGTAGCCTACACTGTAAAATCATTTTTGCTGCATTAAATTAAGGCCGTATAGTCATTTCAACTGTTAAATCTTGAGTAATGATGAATTGCTTTGACTTGTGAAAGTGAAAACTGATAAACTTATGTTAATGTAAAAATATTTTGCCATGAGTTATTGATCACATTTTTTCCCAAGTGTAGTTCATTGTAATGACATTGTGTTTTCCTCTTTTGTGCACTTTTATATAATACACCAACACTTGTATCTGTTCCCAAGAAAGTGGTGGCTGAAATATGTGCAGTAAGTGGATATTTTCTAACTTTCCAAAGGAAAGAAAGTATAAGACTTTGTAATGTCCATTTGTTTCCATTGCACTGGACAGTGAATAAACCCTCTCAGATAACTGTCATATGGAGGAACTACCTGCAAGTGCATAAATAACTTAATTTATACTTCTATGCTTTATGGCTGTGGTATAAGTTGCAGGATTCCACATCTACAGAAAGGCCTACAGAAGAGTCTGCACAGACAGAGGAGACATAGGCCTACAGGTGGGCAGTGTATAGACAACTTTTCCGTTTTTTTTGTTGCATGAGGCATGTGTCTAATATCTCTTGTTGCAGGCACTTGACCACTGGCTTTTCTTTACAAAGAACAATTGAAATAAAACTCAAGGAACTAAGCATATTTGTCTTTTATTAAACATTTAATGAAAAGTGTTTTTTTTTTTTTTTGCAATGTTGTGTAAGATGGCACATGCAACAATGTCACAGGCCCTGTCAGGTGTGCAACCCTCAGACTTTTCAGACACTGAAATCTTCCCTTTAGTTAGCCAAAGTTCATTTCATTGTGTGCCCTTGTCCTGTAGCTGCATTGTAACTGGTTTGGGTCAGGGAATGGGGTCATAAAACACCTGTCTGCAGGCAGGAACATGTCATAATCACCTATGAAAAAATGCAGTTCTGTTAGGATCAGCATAAGTGTATGTAATACAGTGACCTTTATATTTAATTGTGGAACTTTCCTTACCACTTTCAAATAATGTGCATAAATGTGAATCTCTGAAAATTCTTAAGTCATGCACAGATCCTGGCCATTTTGCTTTCACATTTGTGATATGGAAGATTTTAGTCAACTGCCTTTTTTTAATTTGATATAATATTACTAATCTGGAATATTAAGAATCATAATAGTTACTGGGCTGCACATTTACATTGTGAACCCCCTTTCTGTTCACATAATCCCCTTCATTGTGGCCTTGATGGCAGTCTATGGTCAGCCTATAGTCTGTACCAATGAACAGACTGAAGCCTGAGTGACATATAGGCTATACTGTAATCGGCATGGTCATGATTGCATGATCTTCAAAAAAAATTATGATAGCCTAAAAAAAAAAAACTGCTTTACAACATTGGGTCTTAAGTGGCTTGGAAATGCCACAAAATTTCCAATAGTGTAAAAGTAATCGCAAATAATCTAAGGGCAATGCAAACAGTTTGTGCTGTAGTTAAAGCCCGACTCCGACAAGTCGAAAATAAATGTGCGTTTCCAAGAAATTAATAATGTAAACGACAATCTCACGAGTCACGAGAAAAAATATACATCTCAGAAAGTGCACTATATATCGCGCTGCGCTGGACTTCCCGTATCAGCTCCGCTTATAAAGCCGGGATCTAATCTTGTTAACATGAAATAAGCCTGCTCGCGAGCAGGTTTAAGATTGCACACCTGTTGCTATGACAGCAAGTCCAGGATGAGCTTCGAAGAACCAAACAATCCAAGATCATGCCAAATCGCCAACAATCAAATCCAGCTAAGTGAGTTAGCGACGTACGAAGAACAAGTGAATTGTATACATTCTTTTGAAGGTAAAAAAAAAAAAAAAAAAAAAAAAAAACCCACTGACATCGGATTGGTATCGGTATCGGCCGATACTCAGAATTTTGGTATCGGATCGGATCGGTTTTGAAAAAGTGGTATCGTTGTATCCCTACACCTAACGAGGACTATCCACAATTTTTCAAGAATGTTTTCTCTCTTTTGGCACAGAAAGGTGAGGGAATGTATTTAATTGTGGGGACTTTAACTTTGTATTAGATAGTAATGTTGATAGGTTACCAGCAGAAAGAGGACCACTGTCAAAAAAAGTAAAAGCTATTTTAGGAATGAGAGAATTAGGTTTAACAGGTATTTTGTTACACTTGCATCCTAAAGAGAAGGATTTTACCTTCATGTCACATGTACATGGTAGTTATTCTAGAATAGACTTCTTTTGTACATCAAGAGCAGATTTACATAATATCAAAGAATGTTATATAGATCCCATAACTA
Source organism: Abramis brama (assembly GCF_963993115.1). Taxonomy (NCBI): domain Eukaryota; kingdom Metazoa; phylum Chordata; class Actinopteri; order Cypriniformes; family Leuciscidae; genus Abramis; species Abramis brama. Next base: position 14,068,955 of record NC_139963.1, on the reverse strand, counting down.
TATCTGATCATGCTCCAGTTAGGCTAAAACTTCAGTTAGGACAAGATAAACTATTTAAATACTGGAGATTAAATGTCTCAGTAATAAATGATTGTAAGGTGAAAGAAGAAATAAGACAACAACTGATTGAATACTTTGATATGAATGATAATGGACTGGTTACCCCATCTATTTTTTGGGAGGGGGCCAAAGCAGAGACAAGAGGTAAAATAATAGAAATAACATCCAGGAATAAAAAGTTGAGATTAGCCAAACAAAATGAGATCGAGAATGAAATCAGGAAATTGAACATAAACAAACAGGTCAAATTAAAATTCTAGAATGTTTAAAGCAGGCAAGAAAGAAATTGGATGATTTGCTTACATATAAAGCAGAGGGGGCATAATAGCAGAAAATATTATGAGATGAGAAAGCTAGTAGGCTCTTGGCCTTTCAATTACATAAGGCTCAAGCGAACAGGGTAGTTCCAAAAATCAAACACCCAGATACCTCAACAATGCTAACACAACCAAATGATATAGTTAATGCATTTGAAGATCATTATAAAAAAAAAAAAAAAAAATGAAGGCCAGAAATTAATAAATGAAGAAAAAGCTCAATCATTTTTGCGAACAATTGAACTAAATAAACTAACAGAAGAAACCGCAAAGGAAATAATATCCCCTATACTATTACAGAAGAAGAAATAAGGGCGACTATTGCAAATTTAAAAAACAAGTCACCGGGAGTGGACGGATTCCCCGGGGAATTTTACAAGGCATTTGTAAACGAATTGGCTCCTAATTTATGTAAGATGTTTAGATGTTCTCAGCTTAGATAGCATTTGATAGGGTGGACTGGGTGTAGGGATGGGTATTGTTAAGATTTTAACGGTATTACTACTCTTACCGATACTCCTTATCGATCCGGTACTTTAACGGTATTCTTATCGGTTCTTTTTGTTATATTAAAAAAAATACAAATAATTTAGAACATAATTAATATTGCTTTATATTTTGAAATGTAAAATAAATATCTATAGCAAAAGAAAAAGCAATGCTTTAACAAAACTAATAAAACATGTATGTTATGCAGAAGGGTGCAGGCTTTTGTGTTTTATATTCAGAAGACATAGGACACCAAAAACAAACTACAAACACATGGTCAAACAAAAAAAAAAACTTATACAATAAAACAAATATAAGAATTATATACCCAGTGCTTTAATTTCAGTATTGTCTACTGACATTACTGTTCAGGAGTAATATGGGCTAAAAAGACATAATAAAGTCAGATGTAAAATAACACTGCATAGTCTATCATAGATAGATTAAAGCTTATAAAAGCCAAAATTACTCATTCAAGAGCTGCGACTGATTTTCTCTTTGCCTTTTGTTGTTTGATTCACATTAATGAGCAATCGTCAGCAGGATTATTAGACTGCTGCCTCTTTAAGACCAAATGCAGGTCTAATCATTATTGCGCATCATATTTTCTCCCAACTATTTACACCCATTTAAGACATAAACACCGTTCCGCAACACACCGCAATGAGACAAGCAACGTATATTTTGGGCTTTGTGTCTAAAAAAAATAAAAATCTAAATCTAAAATAAAATTAGTTTAATATCAAAGATCTAAAGTGTAACCGTTTGAATGTTTAGTTCTGTCCTCATCGTCATACTTTAAGCAGGGCTGTTGTGTTGTGCGCCGTGGCTCCGCGTGAAAGATCGCTTTCTCGCTCTCTCACACACACACTCTCTCTCTTTAGCAAAAATGCATCACAAGCTGCGTTTACATGGACACAATAGGAATGAAATCAATCCGATTGATGAATCCGAACAAGGTGTTTACATGAATGATAAATAAAGTAATCGGGTTGATGTGCGTTTATATGTCACAAGTTTCAAATCAGATCTGATGTTTTGACATGCGCACACTGCACAAATATACAGAGTTTCCCGCTTTCCGCGGATAAATATTCTCCCCTATTGGTTCTTTATTTGTTTTAAACAGCAGACGTAATATTAATCTGTATTTGGTCATAGCCAACATGAGCATATTAACCGTTTTGCCGTGCTGCCTATTGATCACGCAGTAAAAATGCCCCTCCCCGCGGCCAAAACCAGACGCCTGTGTCCGATTATAAGTGTCCATGTAAACGCAGCTACAGACAAATGGTTCAATATTATTATATATAAAAGTGGCTGGCGAGATTAAATTTGCAAGATAATAATTTAGCAATAATAAATAGCACTTTCTTAATTTCTCCAGTACCGACAGCAGAACCGATAACGTCCGAGCTTATCGATCCAGCGGTCTTTCATAATTCAGCACCGGGGCCCGTTTAATACCGGGTCTCGGTACCCATCCCTAACTGGGTGTTTCTGGAACAGACTCTAAATTATAAGGGGTTTCATGACACTTTTGTAAAGTGGGTAAAGATTTTTTACAAAAATCCTAAATCAAGAGTTCGAGTAAATGGTCACTGCTCAGAGTTTTTTAACTTGGGTAGAGGAACTCGTCAGGGAGATGCAATGTCTCCATTCTTATTCGCTCTTTGTATTGAGCCACTAGTGGAGTTAATAAGGAGCAACCCCACAATACAGGGGATAACAGATAAAGGAGGGAAGTGTAATAAAATAACGATATACGCCGATGACGTATTCATTGAAAACCCTGTTTCATCTATCCCGGCCCTTTTTTGAGTGCCTTAGAGACTATGGCTTATTTTCTGGATATAAGGTAAATGCAGAGAAATCAGAAGCAATGATGATTTCAGGACATTGGCCCACTCAGTTAGATAATGAAGTATCTTTTCGATGGTCTAGTAAGGGTTTCAGATACTTGGGTGTTACCCTTACACCAATGGCAACACATTTATACTCTGCTAACTACATGCAGCTTTTTGAAACCATAAAAAAAGATTTGGCGAGATGAGATACTACCTCTCTCCATGTTTGGAAGGATTGAAACAGTAAAAATGAACATACTGCCGAGGCTTCTCTTCCTATTTCAATCTCTTCCTGTTTTGGTTCCAGTCTCAGCGTTTAATAAACTAGAAAAATGGATTTCAAAGTTTATTTGGCAAAATAAAATTTTCAACATTTTTTCAAATGTTGAAAAATATTTTATCAATATTATTGAACATGATATACTTACTAAAAACCATATAGCACATATTTATGGGAAGTTAATGCAGGACCGATCTGATGACACGTTTGATATCAAAAGATACTGGGAAATAGAGTTAAATACTGTAATAGAGGATGAGATGTGGATAAATGAGTCAAATGTGGAAGGAATTTGATTGGAAAATGAAAATGAGATTCTTTAGAGTTCCACTGGTGGTTGCCAAATTTGACAGTACTTCGCCATTATCACAATGCTGGAGAGGTTATGGGATGGTGGGGGACTATGTGCATATATTCTGGGAATGTCCCAAAATACAAGCGTATTGGCAGGGAGATAAATGGGAAATCAATAAAGTTTTAGAAAGATATTCTAATGCACCCAGAATTTTTTTTGCTTGATGGTTTCCCCTCAGATCAGTTCAGTAAATCCCACTTATTTGTATTACATATATTGTTAATGGCAGCTAGGAAGATAATCGTGGAGCGTTCTGCTGCTTTCAGACAATCAGAACAGCTCTTTGTTTCTTTTGGTGGTCCCGCTAAGGGGCTAGCTACCACGAAACAAAGCCTTTCACGATGGATAGTCGATGCCATTTCATTGGCTTATACATCCAAAGGCCTCTGTTGCCCCCTGGGCATCAGAGCTCACTCCACTAGAGGCATGGCCTCTTCCAGTGGGATTTCACTTCAGGATATTAGTATGGTGGCAGGCTGGGCCTACCCGTCTACATTTATAAGGTTTTACAACCTAGAAATTTCCGCTTTACAGGCTAGACTTAACGGTTTAGCTGTGATATCTGCAGTTACCTGCCTGACCTAAGTCTGGCCTAACTGTGTTATAGTGTTTAAGCAGTTCATTATGTATACTAGGGCCCAAACTGTGTTTGGCCCTCATACTGTTCGTTAGGCCCACTGTCGTTGGCCGACATGTTAGCTTACTTGTCTCATGAGCCCTGGGGACTTTTGACTGTGGAAGTTCTTAAGCACGCACAGCGTTTTACACTGGGTTCCCGAAGCATAAGCTAGCTTACACAACACGAGAGTACTCTCGTAAGAGAACAACTTGGTTACTCACGTAACCTCAGTTTTCTCTAGATGAGGGAACAAGTGTTGCGTAACCTTGCTGTGCTTGTGCTACGATCTGGTATCGCTTCAGTCGATGAAACCAAGGGCAACCTGGGCCGGTCTGGGATTTATAGACATAAGCCACGCCCATTTTGGCGGACTGTGACGTTCAGAGCGCCCTCATTGGTGCATACGTCATAGCTGCCTCCCCATAGGTTGCAGCAGTTGCCGCAGAGCAGCCAATAGGCGCGCGAGCTGCCTCGCCTAGGTCTGCTCGCTGCAGCAAATGCGTTTTAAATTATAGAAAAATTAAGGACAATTTTTGGCTTCAATCTTCTCGAGAAAAGGGGTTTTCCCGTAGGGTAAGCTAGCTTACGCAACACTCGTTCCCTCATCTAGAGAGAACCGAGGTTACGTGAGTAACAGAGTCGTTTTTGTAATCAGGCTCTCAAAATGATATAAAATTTTTAACTTAGATTCATCAGCCTATATATCGGTTATCGACTTTCAAATATAAAGAGTTATCGGCCAAAGTTTTCATATCGGTGCATCCCTAGTAAAAAGTACTTGCACTGAGACACATGCCATGGCAGGGACTTCCTGCTGACTTAATTTGTACTTACATTAAGCTAGTTATAATTATTACACCCTTGCCCAACTCAACCCCTTACAGAAACCTTTAGCAGTTATATGTGAGATGCTGTACGAAGCACATTGACTTAAGTTGTGGCTTTTCTAACGTCTGGACAAGCTTTTGGAGGAACTGGATGAAAAGAAAGCAGACAAGGAACTGGTGGAGATGAAGACTGTAATTGTGAGTTGTTTCTTTATACCATTCATAAATATTTCAAGTTCCCCATGGGACACTCACAGTCAGTGGACGTCGTCTCTTTTCTCCTCAGAAAGCGGACAAACAGGCTCTGGAGAGCAAGGTGAGCCGCATGCAGTTCGACAGCGTGATCGAGCAGCTCAATAACATGTTACAGGAGCTGCTCGGGAAGATCAGCGGGCAGGAGAAGGACTGGAACAAGCTCATCGAGAAGATCTCCACTGAGATGGACTGCAAGGTGAGAGAAGGATGGACAGAAGCAGTGCTGTTGGTACAATTCTTCCTTAAAGTCATTTAACATCTCTATAAGTAATAGCAAAGTCAAATAAAGCATCTCTATAAGTAAAGTACACTCTATAAGTGTAAGAAATATTTGTTCCACTGTTAGGAACCTGTACGTCTTAAATCACTCACTGATAGGATTGTTGAAAACTTTAAATATTAAACATTATTTTCAAAACTAAAAATAGTTTTGAAAATATTATATATTTTTTATATTTATTTATATAATATTATATAGATTTATTTTTTTTTTTATACATTAAATATAACAGCTTTTTCTGCAAGTTCAGAGTTAAGTGTGCTATTATGGCAATTTTTCCCATTACAGTAACGAGAATGAGATTTTTAACAGGTAATGAGAATTTGGGGGAAATGTGGTTGATTGCCTTGATTGTAATGTCACAATGCATCCTAAAATAGGCACAATTTCTTGTTTCGGCCCCACTTTATATTGAGTGTCTTTAACTATTTTAATAATATTGTAAATTAATAATTGAAAGTAATTTGTGTTATTTTATTTTGAAAGATTCAACCAATTGCACATAATTAATTAATTAATTAATTTATTTATTTTTATCCTCTGGGGTTCCTTGCGTGGCAGTCAAAAACGTTTTTACCAATTTTGTGCTATATTTTTATTCAATAAAGTTTTTATTTAATATTTTGTATTTTTAGGAAATTTTGTGGTACTAAATTATATTTATTTAGTTTATATATTTACCTTAAACTGTGATAAATCTTGAATGCTTTGGAGCATAGACTTGAGTTTGATCTCTTTTCAAAAACGACACTTAGCAGATTATTATTGTAAAGTAAAGTAAAGTAAAGTAAAAAAAAATTAAAGTTATAAAAGTTTAAGTTTATTGTTAGTAAAAATGCACAAAAATATTACTTTTAATATTTATATGAAATATTTATATATTATTAAAGCAGGGCTCAGTAGTTTCGGGATTTCTTCTCTGTATTCTCGCTTTTTGCTCGCAGGTTTCTCTCTAGAGCTCCCCCCACAGCTTCGGAATAGATATTTGACAACACTGTTGTAAAAACTCTTTGGCGATTCTCAGACACCAGAGGCTAGTAGATCAACGACATCAAAGCAGATGGGATATTCTTTAAAACGTCTTCTTCGTTCGGGTTCGAACAGCGTGAGGGAGCGCAATAATGACAGCATTTTAGCAGATATCTTTTGGCCGTAAAGCAATTGTTTACATCGCGAGACCTGATATCACGCGATACTTCCTGACGCGGCGGCCGGCGGCTCGCCGGCTTAAAGTTGCAAGTGCGGATTTTCCGCTCACGAGCACCAGGGGGGTGCGAAACGACCACCATTCAACCCGAAATAAGTAATATAACCATTCCAATGACTCCGAAGCTGTTCAGTTAAGGTAAAAAAGTTACTTAGCTCACCTTTAAAAAAAAAACTGTTAAACTGCAAGAAAATCAAAGCCATAAATCTATATAAGTTGTGTTCCAAATTTGAGGTTGATATTACCAAACATGAGCTTTCAGTCAGACTTTGTTAGGCCGCAGTACCAAAGGTTTTCACTAGATCAAATTCATCTACCATTTCAGACCCGGCGCTATGGCGGGCCTTAGGGGGCCGGGCCCGCCTACAGAGCTCCTGTGCCCCCCCTCCATCCAATTTGCATTTAATAAATTATTTTAATAATAATAATAATTTACGTGTAGTATTTATATATTTATTGATGTGTGTATTTAAGGGTAATGTTTGACTCATAATAAAAATTTTAAAAAACACGGAAGTTTGACTGGTTGTTTACAAAAAAGGGGTTTTCCCGCTGACCCGCTCTAACAGCATGCATCTCGGTAAAGTTATTGCAAAGCGACATGCGCTCGGTTTTGCCTAAGCTAGCTAGCTAGGTTAAATTAATCATGAAAGTGGAAATAGTATTACAATTTAAAATGTAATTTATTCCAGTGATGTCAAAGCTGAATTTTTAAAATCATTACTTCAGTGTCAAATGACCCTTCAGAAATATGAAAACAGTTTGCTGCTTAATATTTTGGAAACTATGATACATTTTTTCATGATTCTTTGAATACAAAATTCAAAAGAACAGCATTTATTTAAAAACGAAATATTTTGTAACATTACACGTTTTAATGTCACCTTTGATAACTTTAATGCATCCTTACTGAAAAAAATTCTGACTAACCAACACATTTTTGAACGGCAGTGTACATTCAGTAGGTTATATTTATTTATTGCAATATAAACACTGTCAGAGTGATCAACAAGGTATCTCTTAATTTACCACCAGTCGAAGACGGAGCAACGTTCTGCTCTTATGTTTACTCCGTGCACTGTCAAGGTCTTCATCTTATTTGTCGTGGTACAGGTCTTGGCAGCAATTATTTTACCGCAAATACTGCATCGCGCGCTGTTGGCATCGAGCCTGGAGAAATGTAGCCACACTTCTGATCGACTTTTCCACATCTTTAAGGTATTATGTGTGTGTGCTCGCGTCTCATATGAATATGTG
>NC_139963.1:13961962-14060962 GCF_963993115.1 Abramis brama | reverse complement strand
CGCGGAGAGTGTGTGTGTGTGCTCGCGTCTCATTGAGTATGTGCGCGAGTATACATCCTCGCGTCTCATATAAGTATGCGCGTGGAGAGTTTGTGCGTGGCGTGCGCGCGCGCGTCTCATATGAGTAGGGGCGCGGAGGGTAGGTAATTGTAGTTAATATATTGAAATCGCCATGAAACTGTTGTAGCAATAGTTGTTTTTTGTCCTATAGAACAATCTATTGGATGTCATAATTAGGCCCCCCCAAGAATATTAAATGCCCGTCCATTGATTTGTTTCTGCCGCCGGCTCTGTACCATTTATTTCCAATGTGTCACTTTGATCACGAGGAGCACAAGTTTGACTATTTTTGAAGGACCATTTAACTTTTTCGAATCATATCCACAATTCTAAAAAAAGATTAAAGAATAAAATAAAAGAGAGACATGTGGCATTACAACTGACAGTGACACTCGTTCTTTACAAAGAGAAAACACATTTTCAGACTAAATATTTACCTGGACCCACTAAATGGCAGTATGAAATTGATGACAACAATGCAGCTGAGATATCAATTACATGCTCATGTCTAACCAATGTTCACTCCGTCGTGTCCAATGTATTTCCTACAATAAAGTCAATTACAAGATTGATGAAAACTATTGAAATGCATAAATGTTAATTACCCAAATGTGCAAGTTTCAGATAACTCATAAAACTGAAACAACATCATGAACTCTTATATATTTAAACAATGTTGACATAAATGACTCTCTCTCGTGTATAGCGGGCTAACGCGCTAATCGCGAGGCATCCATGCTAACCATGTGCTCAGAAATGCTAACACATGACACACTATCACTAAACTAAAATGAACTACTTTCAATCCGTACAACAACTCATCCGTGTTGCATTAAACAATGTTATTACTCAAGACCGAAGTGTTTTAAGTTACCTGAAGAAGAAGTACAAAAAGATTAAAGAAGAATAAAATAAAAGAGAGCGCCGCAGTGACTGCTTCTATTGATTCTCTGTTGATTCTAAAATGGAGCGTATCACGGGCGCGCGCCACATACCGAAGTGTGCGATGACGTCATCACACTGGTATGCCAAATGAAAATAATTAAATTAATTAATGCACATAACGCTCTTACTTGTTTCGTTTACCTAAAGCACAAATAAACATTTAAACAATATTAGCAATATCAAGAAAATAACATTGAACAATTCTATAATGCATTTGAAGAAATTAATACACATAAAAATCACTATATCACATGTTCACATAGCAAAGTGCCAAAAATCTTTTCCAACTTTCGTATAAAAAAAAGAAAAAGAAAAAAGGACCACAAATTACCGAAGTTCACCAGACGGCTAATCTAACATTTCTGTTCTCACCAATCTTAAAGGTGCTCTAAGCGATGTTTGGTGACGTTGGGTGACATAACATTTTAACGTTAGTCGTTGTTAGGACATCTCTCCTCTAGCTAATTTACCTCTTTACACAGGGAACTCCAAGCTACTTAAGCTCCACTGCTTTCATTCTCTCTGTGAGGGTCAAAAGCCAGAGTGGCTCAAGTACACCTGGCTGCAGCCTGCAGATCGGGGCGGGGCTGCACCTGGGGCGGGGCTGCACCATAACGCTTCTTATTGGTTAGGGGTAAAGTGATGACGTCGATCGAGGCGGGGCCGCACCTGCTTCTCATTGGTTAGTGGCACAGTAATGACGTCGACGCCACGGTAAACAGGAAAAGCGGTTGAAAACTCTTGTGCCATATCGCGCTGACAGCGAATGCGTCGTATTGTGATGACATCACGCGTCTTAAAAACGCTTGCGCAAATTTGAAATAATAAAAGGAGCTAGTAACAATTCCATATGTCAGTCCCTCCAGTTTTTCGCGATTCCGCGATCGCTGAATACAACGCAAAATCAACAAATTGTCGCATTTTTTTGCGATCCTGCATAATTCCTAATTTAACCGCAAAATAATCACAAAAATGAAAAAGACCTCACAAAACATTAAATTATAATATCTCTAGTTTAATTAAAGTTTCAATGCATTTTTACGTGGATAAAGATGTGAAAAGGGGAAACTCCTTTTCCTCGATTTACTGAAGCCTGTAATGTAAAACGCATTTAAAATCGCCGTCCCCGTGCAACAGGGCCACACCGGGCGGCACGTCACCATGGTTACAGGTGGCAAAGAGATGCATTTTTCCTTCCTTTCCAAGTAGCTGCTACAGAGATGCAAACAGCCCAGCTAACACAAATACGTGACTGTTACGTAACTGCAACGTAATCTGGTGACCAAACTTTCGTCGTGGCGACGTAATTAGTTACGTCGTGGCAACCGGAAAAGTGAAATTCCCAGATACGTTGCTACAACGTAACTTTGTAACGTTGTCAGCAGGTAACGGCGACGTCGTGGCAACGTTGTGGATCGACAGTCGTGTGTTGGTAACCAGTTGGTCATTTTAGTTTTTAATAATATGGGCGGACATGCAGTGGTCTAATTTAACTTGTCCTCATTGGCCCAAAACTATTTTAGAGACTTTTTCAACGACATGAACGATATACAGACTCAAAATTTGGTTAATTCAGTTCATTTACTATAGAACAAAGCACAAACAGCAAAAACAGTATGCAAACAGGTTATACATTTAAATGAACAAGATTTTCCTCAAAAGCTTGAACATCAAACTACTCCTACACGTCTTCATTTTGGTGGCCCTAATAACAAAGCAAGAATAAGAAAAGAAAAATGCAAGAAAAAAGAACAGTTGAGTGTTTTCCCATTTAACATTTAAATACACAAAGCAATTAGCACTGAAAGATAGAATCTGTAAGCAGACAGTTTTGTTTAAAAATCGCTCGTATATTTTTCTAAACATTGTCACAAAGTTATGTTGTGGCAAGTGCATTATTTCCTTTTAAAATAATTTGATAACTTAATGACATGTATCACTATATTCTATAAAACCTTAGTTTGAAATCTTTTTTTTTTTGTACATTTAATAATACATATTTTGTTTTTCTTCTTCTGAAGTCATAATTACATAAAAAAAAATTTTTAACTAGGAAACTAGGCCTATTTATGATGATTCCTGAAGGCAGCATTAAACTCCTAAAATGTCAGGTGATGGTGCAACTGTCCGAACAAATAAACAGACTAAGAAAACAATTTAAAATGGTGTCTTAATAATAACAAAATACAAACTATGCCATCATTTTAGGTTTGAAGCCTTTCATATAATTGTTTTTTATAAATATCAGTAGTTTTAAAGCTGTTGAGATAATTGAGAAACTTTTGTCCAGCAATTTGTATATTCTCAAATGTTATTATGAATTTACAAGGTAATAACAGTAAACATGATAATGCATCATCCAGAGGAGCCTAACTGATCTCTTTGGCAGAGTGAAAAAGTTTGTGGAGCTCTTTCAAATACTGATAAAAACTGCTAATTTCAAGTATGGGTAGGTTGGTGGTACACTTTCCATGTCAGGTGGTACAACTACAATACATAATATTTTTGCTGTACCACCTGACATAAAAACTTAAATTAGTTTAAACACTTTAAAATATCATTTAACATCTGAAAATTGTTTAAACACATTGTCTTCAAGAGTGTTTATGTCATTAGAAGTCTTCCCAAGTGAGGCTGGATCCGAACTGGAGCTGCTGTAATCTCTGGTAAAATATGCTGAGCATCCTGAGATGGAAACAAGGAGACAACAGGAGAAAGATTAGCATTGCTGCTGTTCATATTATTTCAGGCAAAAGATGGTCATGTGCACTTTTTACTATTTCATCACATATAGTGCAAGATTATGAGATGTGTTAAAGGGATAGTTCACTTTGAAATTAAGTTTTGGTATGTTTTAGCTTACCTCAAGGGCATCCAAGATGTAGGTGTCTTTTTTTCCGCAGTAGTTTCAATTTTGATATTTTTAGGTCGAACCGTTCTTGTCTGTCAGTCATATAATGCAGGTCTATGGTTACTGTCTCAAAGAGCATGCACAGAGTCCAAATTAAAACAATTCCCCGTCGTCCAAATTAAACAATTCCCCATCGTAAGTACACATTGATGGCCTAAGACACGAAACGAGCGGTTTGTGTGAGAAAACGAACAGTATTTATATCGTTGTTACCTCTTGAACACAGCCGCGTCCAAGTGATCTGAGGGCGCGGGCGGGTATAGATATATACACTAGATGTCGCCTTGGCTACTGCAGTTCATTGGAACGAAACCGTACCCAAGGCGACATCTAGTGTATATATCTATACCCGCCCGTGCCCTCAGATCATTTGGACGCGGCTTTGTTCAAGAGGTAACAGCGATATAAATACTGTTCGTTTTCTCACACAAACCGCTCGTTTCGTGTCTTAGGCCATCAATGTGTATACGATGGGGAATTGTTTAATTTGGACGACAGGGAATTGTTTTAATTTGGACTTGTGCATGCTCTTTGAGACAGTAACCATAGACCTGCATTAAATGACTGACAGACAAGAACGGTTTGACCTAAAAATATCAAAATTGAAACTACTGCGGAAAAAAAAGACACCTACATCTTGGATGCCCTTGAGGTAAGCTAAAACATACCAAAATTTTATTTTAAAGTGAACTATCCCTTTAATTGAATGCTTGGCTAAAGAGATGTGTCTTTAATCTAGATTTAAATTAGGATAGTGTTTCTGGGCCCAAAACATTATCAGGAAGGTTATTCTAGAGTTATTCCCTTACATTCTATTGAATTAATAGGAAATCGTCTGATTTTAAAAAGAAGACATGGCCTAACGAGTCAGCATTTTAATATTTGAATACTATACATTCTTACAATGCAAACGTCCTAAACATTTCTGAGTATTATCAATGTTGAAAACAGTTGTGCTGATTAATCTTTTTGTGTAAACCAATGTAAAAGTTTAATCCATTTTCTTTTTTCTCTCTCCGGGATTCATTGTTAAATAGACCCAACATATACACTACTGTTCAAAAGTTTGGGTTCAATAGAGTAAAAATAAAAAAAATCATATTTTATTCAGCAAGGATGCATTAAATTGACCAGAAGAGAGAGTAAAGATTTCTGTTTCAAATAAATGATGCTTTTTTTGTTTCATTCATCAAATAACCATGAAAAACACAAAAATATGAAGCAGCACAGCTGTTTTCAACACTGATAATAATCTTAAATGTTTCATCTATGGTTTTAGTTTTACTTATTCATGTTGCTCATACAGTGTCACTTAAGTTTGGATGTCAAAACTTTCTTAAAATAAATTAAACAAATAAATGTAAATGTAAATATGAGAATTTAAAATAACAGATGCATGGTGATGTACAGTAGGTGACAAAATATTGTGAGAAAATGGATATGAAGTTATTTAATAAGCTTCCTCACTTCACCTGTTTCCAACTTCTCTGGCAGCAGCTTTCTTCAGAAATATTGAAGTCGTGGAGCTTCCCTCTGTTGTAGAAGGATTATTTTGTTGCTCCTGAAATCACAGAACTAGTTTTATCAATTTGTGTTAACCATTGAGCTAGTTTCAGCCAATTTTCACACTCCATGTAACGTTAAGTGACGTCATTGAGTACGTTTATGTTAAATACGTTTATGTTAAATAAATTAGCTCACTTCCAAACTAACTTATTTTTTACAAAACTATCAAAACCTCTCATCTACCCATAAGATGTGATTAAAATCCTAAACTTTCATATCAAAAGCTCAAGCTATGAAGTTAGCATAACGTTTTCTCTTCTGAAAACGGTTAAGATGCTAACGGACTTTTTCCTAAGACACTAAACCATTTCTATAAAGCAAATATTCAACAGAAGCGTGTCAATTACAAGTACGAGAAGTGTCAAGAACAGTTGTGTGTATTATTTGTGTGATTTTAGAGACTAAACTCACCTGAAAGCAGTGAAAACAACAGCGAGAGACGGAGTTCTGCCGCTTTGTCAGTTGCAGTCAGTGGGGCGGTCGGTGACGCGCCGTTTCCATGGCAACTCAGCTCCGCTCCAGTGTTTGAGGGCGACTCGAAGGTTCACGCGCACGCCCATTAAAACGTCAAAGCCACGCAACATTTACAAACATAAACATCTAGAATTATAACCTTACTTGAATAAAATGAACGTATTTCAAACATACAGTACGGAATACTAAACAAACAATTGAAACAAATAAAATATTTCATAGAAATGCAGTCTGATAAGATGGTAATGAAATTACGGGCCCGTGACGTTGCAGTTTCGTTGCCAGTAAGTCATGAAATTACCAAGTTATTACGAATAGAGTACGTATCTGGAACGTAGTTGGTTATCTTATAACGTTAGGAGGACGTACTGACGACGTTGTGGTTTGGTAATATGATGGTAATGAAATTCCGAGCATACGACGTTGTAGTTACGTTGTCAGTTGGTAAGTCATGAAATGACCAAAAAGTACGAATAAATTACGTAACTGCAACGTCGTGTTAGCTGGGAGCGCGCTTTTCGGCGCCTCCCGCTTTTTTTCCACGTCAGTTTGGGTGACAAATTCATCTGAAGCCTATTTCATAGCTTAATGTGAGGGACAGAAGTCTATTTACATCATTAAAGTTTACGAAAACTCGTTTTCCCTCCTCTGCGGCTGTCAATCATTTTCCATTCAGTATTCAAACAGCGCGCGCGCCTCTTCCGGTTACAGCAGCATACATGCACGGTAAAACTCTCTCCAATATGATATTCACATTATAATGCTTGATCTGTAGAGAAAAGGCTGTGGATTTGCGTAAAATGACTTTATTTTGTTGGAGTTTGTTGCTGTTTTTAAACGACTCGCGCTACCGTGTGCCTGTTAGATCACACACATCACAAGGACTATGAATCGGCATCAAACGCACAATAACTGGAATTTAAAACTGTGAAGAAACAAATGATCAATAAACTGTTGGACAGATAGACACTAGGATTTGTGCGCTCGACATTTCTTCGCTTTGTGCCGTGCCGTGAACTTTTAAATGCGCACTTGTGCAGCGCAGCACACTCCATGTTGCTTTGAGCACATCATTCTGCACCCGCGATGCGCATACGCGCTTTGTGCGCTCTGTTTTGAAGCGTTTCATATTTTCATGGTTTTGCGCACTGAAAGATTATTAAAAGCCTATATTTGTGTATATCTAGCCTGCACAACACATTTAAAATAAGCATAATTTAATTGTATGTTATTTCTGTGTAGTGTAGTGTAGGCTATATAAATATACACACTTCTGAATTCTTGACATTCATATATAAATATAAAATTGTGAAATGTATGATTGCCTGATTGAATTTCAGTATATTTTCCTGCTTTCTTGTCCTTCGCCAATCACATGCCTGATTACTACACCTGCTGTTAATATTTACATAGGTCAGGTAAAAAAAATTGCCCATAGGTTGTTTCAAAAGTTTTTCATTTGATGAGAATTTGATTAGAGCAAAATAAACAAGTTTTATGCATTTTGTTTGTGATTTGTGTCATGTATGACTATTGTGCATCTGACATAATACTATTATTGTTAATGTGATGTCCTAATTATAAAATATAAAAATCGCAAATTTTTTCACAAATTTCTGGAAATTACCACCACAAAATCAGTGATTTTGATCGCAAAAATCACACAAAAAAATCGCGAAATCCTGGAGGGACTGATATGTGGCCTCGTATTGGAAGAACTTGTTTGATCATATTGATTGGAAAAAAGTATGGACTCTACCTTTGAAATACATAATAACTAATAAGGTTAGAGAAGTTTCATTTAAATTATTACACAAAATTTACCCTGCTAAAGCTTTTTTGAAAAGGTTTAAATCAGATATAAACACAAGTTGTTCTTTTTGTGGTGCCCCTGATGAAACTGCTTCCATATCTTCTGGGATTGTCCTCACAAACAGTTATTTTGGGTTGAATTTTCTCATTTTATTAAGTGCAATGTGCTTCCGGATTTCTCTTTGCTTTTTAATGATGTACTGTTTGGGTTCTTTAATATACAAAAAGCTAAATTTAATGAGTATTTTATTATGAATCTATTATTGTTCCTTGCAAAACATTCACCATAGTAAATTCACTCAGCAGAATCCCTTATTTATTGTTTTTACAAGAGAGATCCAACAATACATCCAAAGCATTTCGTCATCTAAGAATCTTAAAGACAATAAAATTGTTTCAACTTTTTCATTTATTTCATTAAAGCTTTCTGTTCTGTTTTTTGTTTTATTTGTATGAGTATATGTACTATGCTGCTTTGCTTTTTTTATTCTGTTGTATGTAATTTGTACATTTTTGCTATGCAAGTTATATTTTTGAAACCTTGGCATTAATAAAAAAAAATTGAAATAATAGGCTACTTTAATAAAATGATAAAGTATTAAAACAATTCTAAAGTAATAATGAAAGCAGCAACAAGTAGTTGAGCATATATCCATAGTTTTAACTATGTCTGATCTAAGGTAAACATAAGGAATTACAGTTTTTTTTTACATTCTGTTGCACTTCACTGTGTAAATTACAAAATTACTGTAAACATTAATGGCACCTTATATTTTTTTTTATTTTAATCATTCCTCTGTGCATTAGGTTATTATAAAACATTTATGCCAATAAAGTAGTTTTAAGTTAAACTAACTACATAAAGTACATTTGTCAATCTCTGTCTGTATCCCATATTATGCATGCCAACTCAAAAAAAAAATACTCAAACCAGTGCTAACTTTTATTTCAAAACAAAAAGAGATATGCACACATACAGATAATCACATACATCAACCGTACACACACAAGCGTACGTATGTACACACACACACACTTGTACGTACGTACACACATGCACGCGTGTACCTACACACACGTACGTACGTACGTACGTACGTACGTACACTCACACACGTACATACACTCACACACACACACTCACAATCTACTCAGCCTGAAAAAAAAAAAAAAAAACAGTCAACAGAGCAATAGCCCTCAACCTCCTTCTCAGAA
The DNA here is from genome assembly GCF_963993115.1 of Abramis brama. Taxonomy (NCBI): domain Eukaryota; kingdom Metazoa; phylum Chordata; class Actinopteri; order Cypriniformes; family Leuciscidae; genus Abramis; species Abramis brama. The sequence goes on along the minus strand of NC_139963.1, from coordinate 14,051,979 downwards.
TAAAGTCCCCGCAGGACTCCCCTTCGGCCATCACCCAGACACAGGTGGGCAGTGCTTGTATACTTCAGTGCAGTGCAAGCACAGAGTCAGCGAGTAGGGCACCCGGAACTCTTGCTTATATTGTCTGGAAAATGCACTCCACTTCACAACACCTAATTTAGATCAAATACAGAACAAACAATATGGAATCATTTTAAAGAGAGGCATTAACATAGTACAGAGTAATACAAGGAATTTATTTGTTATATATTTTAAACATATTATAGGAAAATGTTAGACAAGATATGCTTGAGTGTTATTGGCTTTGTCTGTAAAATACCTAAGAGACTTACTTGTTTTATGAACAACAAACTAGTTAAAAAAGTTTGTCAACACAAACTTTAATTTGGCCTAAAAGCTTGAAAGTTTTAAAAGCTTGAAGGTTTTCATAACCTTATATTTAAATATATTTATATAATAACAATAATATCAAAATACATTTAATCAATGTATTCATAGAAAAAAATATCCTACAATATATCTTTGTATATTACTATTAACTCTTAAATCCTATATTTCTTCTCCTGGTTTAGTTCTGTCACTGTATTTCTTTTTAAGGGCCTCTGTTTTAACCTATGGTTATAACACCATATCCTAATCCCACCAAAACCACAGACACCATGCAAGCACGCACACACACACACACACACACACACACACACACACTTAGACCTACGCTGTCCTAGTTATTTGTATGATATGATGAGTAAAGTTAGCACTACACGATCTCATTTTTACACCAATTAACATCACACTAAACGCCACTTCAGAATTAAACATTGTAAAATAAAATGTAAATAAAATTAGAACAAAAAAAAGAGTAGCTTGCCTGTAATGTACTCACCATGCAGCATGCAGCAATGACAACGGAAATGAAAACATGTTAGAAGAATCATGTCATGACTTCACGCCACTAACCAATGAGAAGAGATGTTGGCGGGAAGAGACGTGCAGCCCCGCCGCGATCGACATCATCACTTGCCACTAACCAATGAGAAGCATTGTGGGCCCCAGGTGCACCCCCGCCCAAATCTGCAGGCTGCAGCCAGGTGCTTCTCGAGTGGCTAGAGCGGCAAAAGCCAGTGTGTGCTTCTTTTACCGATATATATTTACCGATATTTTTTGCATTTCTAATCCAAACAACGTCAAACTTGGCACTGCACTTACTCATGTCCGTAGCGAGACACCTGTCAAGTTTGAAATCCATCGGACTAACAGTTCGAGAGATATGCGAATAACACACACACACACACAGACACACACAGACAGACAGATAGACAGACAGACAGACAGACAGACAGACAGACAGACAGACAGACAGACAGACAGACAGACAGACAGACAGACGTTTCTGTAATTTATAGATAGATATTGGGATTGAGATTCAGTATGTACTTTTCTAAGACCTTGTCACTTGTTATTTTAAATCGATATTTAAGAAGTTTCTGCTTGTCATATTCTCAAGATGTCTTTGCTTTGTGTCTGTGAATGTTTGCAGGCTCATGTCCAGCCAGCCCTTGGCCCCGGGACTGCCCTCTCACAGGTCCAGCCGGCCCTACTCTGTGTACAAGCTGGAGCAGATGCGCCAGCACTGCAGGAGGTGAGACGCTCGAACACACACACATTTACCACTGCCTGTCCACAAGAGGGACTCAACTTCACTGTGTTCTGCAGATTCCACACTCTAAACCTGGCATGAACCCCATTGATCTGGACAGCAACCTCCTGTACTCTAGAAAAAAATACTAAAAGTACATTTAGGTTTATTTCAAGTTTAAAAATGAAGAAACTTAGACTATTTTTCCTCAAGAAGTATTAAAATAGTACACTTACAAGTACACTACTAGCACATTTATATTAGTATGCATACTATATGAAGCATACTAGCAAAATATACTTTATTTAATAAAAGTATCCTTGAAGGGTACCTTTTTTTTTTTTACTAGGGGTATATTTTGTATTGAATGAAACGACATATTTAAGTGCAGTGTACGCCTCCCAATATTTGCCATGCCAGTGTAAAATAAAATTAAAATCAAGCAAGGAAATACTGGCCACATGACCAGTTGTGATTACTGATGAAGTCTTAATAAGTTGATCAATGAGAACTCTGGCTGTTTATTTGTCAGCCTGAAACCTTTTTGTCCAAAAAATGTTTAATGTGCAGGCAGAAAGATCAAGAGCCCAGTGAGTTTCCTACATCAATGACACCCAAGCTCCCTTACAGCCAGGGTTTGCCAGAACTTTCTCAGAGCCCCTTCCGGCCCACCCCAACTTTTTTTTTAAGAATGGTTCACTAAAAGATTCTTTGTGGGATTTAAAATGGTTCTTTTATTATGGCATTGCTGCGAAAACCCCTTTTCAGAATCTTTATCTTTAAAGCCTTGTTCATACTGTCAGTCCAAATCACATTTCGTGAATATCTGATTGGAATTATCATATTTAGCAAGTGTGAATGGCAAAAAAATATATAATGAAATATGATTTTTACAAATCCGTTTCAAGCTACATTCATTTCAGTCATGACAACTCTCTAAATAGTTTTAGCATCTTGATGATCATGGAGATGTTCGTGTATTTGGTCTTGGCGGACTATATGTTATCCATGCTGATACTGCAGAGCGAGTATGGACTTAGTTAATAGATACACAGACACACTGCTGTGAGCATCTAATATATCCTGCTGCTGCTGCATAAATAGACATACATAAATTATATAAGCTGATATAAGCAGGTGGAGGGGTTCAGAAGAACTACAGTACAGCAAACACAGACTATTTGTATGTTGAGCAAGCAATCTCATTGGCTGCAGGATCAGCAGAGGCCAATCAGCTTCTTCTCGAGAAAAGGGGTTTTCCCGTAGGGTAAGCTAGCTTACGCAACACTCGTTCCCTCATCTAGAGAGAACCGAGGTTACGTGAGTAACAGAGTCGTTTTTGTAATCAGGCTCTCAAAATGATATAAATTTTTTAACTTAGATTCATCAGCCTATATAACGGTTATCGACTTTCAAATTTAAAGAGTTATCGGCCAAAGTTTTCATATCGGTGCATCCCTAGTAAAAAGTACTTGCACTGAGACACATGCCATGGCAGGGACTTCCTGCTGACTTAATTTGTACTTACATTAAACTAGTTATAATTATTACACCCTTGCCCAACTCAACCCCTTACAGAAACCTTTAGCAGTTATATGCGAGATGCTGTACGAAGCACATTGACTTAAGTTGTGGCTTTTCTAACGTCTGTACAAGCTTTTGAAGGAACTGGATGAAAAGAAAGCAGACAAGGAACTGGTGGAGATGAAGACTGTAATTGTGAGTTGTTTCTTTATACCATTCATAAATATTTAAAGTTCCCCATGGGACACTCACAGTCAGTGGACGTCGTCTCTTTTCTCCTCAGAAAGCGGACAAACAGGCTCTGGAGAGCAAGGTGAGCCGCATGCAGTTCGACAGCATGATCGAGCAGCTCAATAACATGTTACAGGAGCTGCTCGGGAAGATCAGCGGGCAGGAGAAGGACTGGAACAAGCTCATCGAGAAGATCTCCACTGAGATGGACTGCAAGGTGAGAGAAGGATGGACAGAAGCAGTGCTGTTGGTACAATTCTTCCTTAAAGTCATTTAACATCTCTATAAGTAATAGTAAAGTCAAAAAAAGCATCTCTATAAGTAAAGTACACTCTATAAGTGAAAGAAATATTTGTTCCACTGTTAGGAACCTGTACGTCTTAAATCACTCACTGATAGGATTGTTCAAAACTTTAAATATTAAACCTTATACATTAAATATAACAGCTTTTTTCTATAAGTTCGGAGTTAAGTGTGCTATTATGGCAATTTTTCCCATTACAGTAATAAGAATTTGGGGGAAATGTGCTTGATTGCCTTGATTGTAATGTCACAATGCATCCTAAAATAGGCATAATTTTTTGTTTCAGCCCCACTTTATATTGAGTGTCTTTAACTATTTTAATAATATTGTAAATTAATAATTTAAAATAATTAGTGTTATTTTATTTTTAAAGATTCAACCAATTGCACATAATAATTAATTTATTTATTTATTTTTATCCTCTGGGGTTCCTTGCGTGGCAGTCAAAAACGTTTTTACCAATTTTGTGCTATATTTTTATTCAATAAAGTTTTTATTTAATATTTTGTATTTTTAGGCAATTTTGTGGTACTAAATTATATTTATTTAGTTTATATATTTACCTTAAACTGTGATAAATCTTGAATGCTTTGGAGCACAGACTTGAGTTTGATCTCTTTTCAAAAACGACACTTAGCAGATTATTATTGTAAAGTTAAAAAAAAAAAAAAAAAAAAAAACTTAGTTATAAAAGTTTAAGTTTATTGTTAGTAAAAATGCACAAAAAATTTACTTTTAATATTTATATGAAATATTTATATATTATCAAAAAAAAAAACTGTTAAACTGCAAGAAAATCAAAGCCATAAATCTATACAAGTTGTGTTCCAAATTTGAGGTTGATATTACCAAACATGAGCTTTCAGTCAGATTTTGTTAGGCCGCAGTACCAAAGGTTTTCACTAGATCAAATTCATCTACCATTTATTTCCAATGTGTCACTTTGATCACGAGGAGCACATTCAGCACAAGTGTGACTATTTTTGTAGGACCATTTAACTTTTTCGAATCATATCCACAATTCTTTGTGTTTGTAGTACCTGAAGAAGTAGTACAAAAAGATTAAAGAATAAAATAAAAGAGACGTGTGGCATTACAACTGACAGTGACACTCGTTCTTTACAAAGAGAAAACACATTTTCAGACTAAATATTTACCTGGACCCACTAAATGACAGTATGAAATTGATGACAACAATGCAGCTGAGATATCAATTACATGCTCATGTCTAACCAATGTTCACTCCGTCGTGTCCAATGTATTTCCTACAATAAAGTCAATTACAAGATTGATGAAAACTATTGAAATGCATAAATGTTAACTACCCAAATGTGCAAGTTTCAGATAACTCATAAAACTGAAACAACATCATGAGCTCTTATTCAAACAATGTTGATATAAATGACTCTCTCTCGTGTATAGCGGGCTAACGCGCTAATCGCGAGGCATCCATGCTAACCATGTGCTCAGAAATGCTAACACATGACACACTATCACTAAACTAAAATGAACTACTTTCAATCCGTACAACAACTCATCCGTGTTGCATTAAACAATGTTATTACTCAAGACCGAAGTGTTTTAAATTACCTGAAGAAGTACAAAAAGATTAAAGAAGAATAAAATAAAAGAGAGCGCCGCAGTGACTGCTTCTATTGATTCTCTATTGATTCTAAAATGGAGCGTATCACGGGCGCGCGCCACATACCGAAGTGTGCGATGACGTCATCACACTGGTATGCCAAATGAAAATAATTAAATTAATTAATGCACATAACGCTCTTACTTGTTTCGTTTACCTAAAGCACAAATAAACATTTAAACAATATTAGCAATATCAAGAAAATAACATTGAACAATTCTATAATGCATTTGAAGAAATTAATACACATAAAAATCACTATATCACATGTTCACATAGCAAAGTGGCAAAAAAAAATTCCAACTTTCGTATAAAAAAAAGAAAAAGAAAAAAGGACCACAAATTACCGAAGTTCACCAGACGGCTAATCTAACATTTCTGTTCTCACCAATATTAACGTTAGTCGTTGTTAACGTCATCTCTCCTCTAGCTAATTTACCTCTTCATGCTTCTCTCTCCTCCGCTCCCCACACCCCGCTTCATGTGCATTAACCCCCCAACCCCCACCCCCAAATCATTCTTGTCGGTTATTGGCTGGACACTGTTTGTTATGTTTCCTGGTCCAGGCTGGGCCAGCTTGTTTTTGTTGCCGTTTGTGGAGCCTGGGCTGTCTACAGAGACCGCGTTTTTTTACAGTGTGTTCAGGGGACAGGCAGCTAGCGGATAGTGAGGAGATGTTTGCTCTATGTGACAAAAAATGTTTTGACCTTAAAAAAACGTGTGACATCGCTTAGAGCACCTTTAAACTTCCATCATATGTGGTTGGATAGCAACAAGTATTTTCTGTAATATGTATGATTTGGGCTTTAGTTGAACCGGATTGAGCTGGAACCTCTGAAGAAACAGCTGGATGATCGCTGGAGGATCATCCACAAGAATCTGCAGACACAGTCGCTCCCCGAGCAGGACGACGCCGCTGGATTTAGGTAGTGAGTGACCAGATTCACTTTTTCTAAGACGTATAGTCCTTATGTGCCGAAGCCATCTTTACAGTTTTGTCTTTGAACTTTTTTGCAGTAGCTCTGTATATTATTTCTATGGCATCGCTGTCGAAGAGTGATTAGCTGGTGAAGTGGATTTACTTATTGCAGTGTTAACGAAAGATATCATGAGAGTTGTAATGTCTGAAGCGGATGTCATAACAAATGTCAGTAGACCAGGAAGATTTAAAAACGAGAGTTTTCATTCATAAATCTGTAAGATATTACCTTCATGCTGTGGAAATACAAACAGGAAGAACACAACCCCTTACATATATGGTCTATATATAATTTTTTGTCTATTTTCCTGGCAAGTGGTTTTTGACCAGAATAAGCTCTAATGTGGAGCAGACTTTAAAGCTTGACCTAAAACATAAAATCAAACATATTGAATCCTTATATGCCCAAAGCCCTCTACGCAAGTGTGTCAATGCAAAAACCAAGCTTGATTTTATGTTGTTGCATTCATAGGTTAACGCAACGCAAGGAAAGGGCCACATGGGAATTAGTTTACCAAGTATTTGCATCCTTGTGTATGTTTCTGAAATGTTCAGTCAGCCACTATCTGAATAACCGTCATATGACTAACATGATGATGGCTGTATGAAACAAACCTCACTGTCTTTGTGTCTTTCTCACTTCGTCATAGACAATTAGTGGCCCGGTTTCACTGCATCTCCTGCGATCGTCCAGTGGACATGATGACACCAGGACAGTACGTGCTTATTACACAGGACAACTGACATGACATGCATGACACACCTTGTTTTGTCAAAATTCATTCATTAAGAATTAGTTATTTAAAAAAATATATATTAAACTGTTCATACAGACAATGAATACACTTCTTCTACAATGACATTGTTTCATTTTCTGAATTAAAATAAATATGTCATGATAAAAAAATAAATATGTCATAATAAATAAAAGTATTAAAAATAAAAGTATAAATCAATAAATACAACTAATATTGTCTTGAATAAAGCACATTTGGGATGAGTTATTAATCAAATCAGTGTGATGCTACCAAAATACAGGGATTTTGTTGTTATGACATCAGTGTTGATTAAGTTATTAATGCAGTTTTTAATGCAATTACAACAGAAGTGTAATTAAATTACAGAAAATTTTTACTTTTTCAAGGGAAAAGTAATTAAATTACAGTAATTAATTACTTAGTAAAATGCCTTACACTCAACTGTGACAACAACATAAAGCAATATGTCTATGTGTTAAATATTTTTTGTTATAAGATAATTTAGATAAAATACTTAAGTATATTCAAGATGTTACTTTATGGTTGAATCACTTGACATTTTTTTGAGTAATTCAATCAACTAGTGCAAAATGCCCGTGCAAAATCAGTTTTTGTGTGTGTTTTTAGTAATTGTTGGTTTGGAGTGTTTGAGTGCTCATTGTTACAATTGCACAGCAAAAGTTCAGTGACATTTTTATTTGTGCATGGTAGAAAGCAAATACTGATACTGACATAATGACATACAATAAATGTGGAACATTGAACTACACGATTCAGGGAGCAGGCTACACAGTGAACTCCAAGCCACTTAAGCTCCACTGCTTTCTTCGACCCTCTCTGTGAGGGTCAAAAGCCAGAGTGGCTAGAGCGGCAAAAGCCAGTGTGTGCTTCTTTTACCGATATATATTTACCATAGACTGTAAAAAAATAGATATTTACCGATATTTTTTGCATTTCTAATCCAAACAACGTCAAACTTGGCACTGCACTTACTCATGTCCGTAGCGAGACACCTGTCAAATTTGAAATCCATCGGACTAACAGTTCGAGAGATATGCGAATAACACACACACACACACAGACAGACAGACAGACAGACGTTTCTGTAATTTATAGATAGATATTGGGATTGAGATTCAGTATGTACTTTTCTAAGACCTTGTCACTTGTTATTTTAAATCGATATTTAAGAAGTTTCTGCTTGTCATATTCTCAAGATGTCTTTGCTTTGTGTCTGTGAATGTTTGCAGGCTCATGTCCACCCTGCCCTTGGCCCCGGGACTGCCCTCTCACAGGTCCAGCCAGCCCTACTCTGTGTACAAGCTGGAGCAGATGCGCCAGCACTGCAGGAGGTGAGACGCTCGAACACACACACATTTACCACTGCCTGTCCACAAGAGGGACTCAACTTCACTGTGTTCTGCAGATTTTACACTCTAAACCTGGCATGAACCCCATTGATCTGGACAGCAACCTCCTGTACTCTAGAAAAAAATATTAAAAGTACATTCAGGTTTATTTCAAGTTTAAAAATGAAGAAACTTAGACTATTTTTCCTCAAGAAGTATTAAAATAGTACACTTACAAGTACACTACTAGCACATTTATATTAGTATGCATACTATATGAAGCACAATAGCAAAATATACTTTATTTAATAAAAGTATCCTTGAAGGGTACCTTTTTTTTTTTTTACTAGGGGTATATTTTGTATATTTTGTATTGAATGAAACGACATATTTAAGTGCAGTGTACGCCTCCCAATATTTGCCATGTCAGCGTAAAATAAAATTAAAATCAATCGATGAAATACTGGCCACATGACCAGTTGTGATTACTGATGAAGTCTTAATAAGTTGATCAATGAGAACTCTGGCTGTTTATTTGTCTCAGCCTGAAACCTTTTTGTCCAAAAAATGTTTAATGTGCAGGCAGAAAGATCAAGAGCCCAGTGAGTTTCCTACATCAATGACACCCAAGCTCCCTTACAGCCAGGGTTTGCCAGAACTTTCTCAGAGCCCCTTCCGGCCCACCCCGACTTTTTTTTTTAAAATGGTTCACTAAAAGATTCTTTGTGGGATTTAAAATGGTTCTTTTATTATGGCATTGCTGCGAAAACCCCTTTTCAGAATCTTTATCTTTAAAGCCTTGTTCATACTGTCAGTCCAAATCACATTTCGTGAATATCTGATTGGAATTATCATATTTAGCAAGTGTGAATGGCAAAAAAATATATAATGAAATATGATTTTTACAAATCCGTTTCAAGCTACATTCATTTCAGTCATGACAACTCTCTAAATAGTTTTAGCATCTTGATGATCATGGAGATGTTCGTGTATTTGGTCTTGGCGGACTATATGTTATCCATGCTGATACTGCAGAGCAAGTATGGACTTAGTTAATAGATACACAGACACACTGCTGTGAGCATCTAATATATCCTGCTGCTGCTGCATAAATAGACATACATAAATTATATAAGCTGATATAAGCAGGTGGAGGGGTTCAGAAGAACTACAGTACAGCAAACACAGACTATTTGTATGTTGAGCAAGCAATCTCATTGGCTGCAGGATCAGCAGAGGCCAATCAGCTTCTTCTCGAGAAAAGGGGTTTTCCCGTAGGGTAAGCTAGCTTACGCAACACTCGTTCCCTCATCTAGAGAGAACCGAGGTTACGTGAGTAACAGAGTCGTTTTTGTAATCAGGCTCTCAAAATGATATAAATTTTTTAACTTAGATTCATCAGCCTATATAACGGTTATCGACTTTCAAATTTAAAGAGTTATCGGCCAAAGTTTTCATATCGGTGCATCCCTAGTAAAAAGTACTTGCACTGAGACACATGCCATGGCAGGGACTTCCTGCTGACTTAATTTGTACTTACATTAAACTAGTTATAATTATTACACCCTTGCCCAACTCAACCCCTTACAGAAACCTTTAGCAGTTATATGCGAGATGCTGTACGAAGCACATTGACTTAAGTTGTGGCTTTTCCAGCGTCTGTACAAGCTTTTGAAGGAACTGGATGAAAAGAAAGCAGACAAGGAACTGGTGGAGATGAAGACTGTAATTGTGAGTTGTTTCTTTATACCATTCATAAATATTTAAAGTTCCCCATGGGACACTCACAGTCAGTGGACGTCGTCTCTTTTCTCCTCGAGAAAGTGGACAAACAGGCTCTGGAGAGCAAGGTGAGCCGCATGCAGTTCGACAGCATGATCGAGCAGCTCAATAACATGTTACAGGAGCTGCTCGGGAAGATCAGCGGGCAGGAGAAGGACTGGAACAAGCTCATCGAGAAGATCTCCACTGAGATGGACTGCAAGGTGAGAGAAGGATGGACAGAAGCAGTGCTGTAGGTACAATTCTTCCTTAAAGTCATTTAACATCTCTATAAGTAATAGTAAAGTCAAAAAAAGCATCTCTATAAGTAAAGTACACTCTATAAGTGTAAGAAATATTTGTTCCACTGTTAGGAACCTGTACGTCTTAAATCACTCAGATAGGATTGTTCAAAACTTTAAATATTAAACCTTATACATTAAATATAACAGCTTTTTTCTATAAGTTCGGAGTTAAGTGTGCTATTATGGCAATTTTTCCCATTACAGTAATAAGAATTTGGGGGAAATGTGCTTGATTGCCTTGATTGTAATGTCACAATGCATCCTAAAATAGGCATAATTTTTTGTTTCAGCCCCACTTTATATTGAGTGTCTTTAACTATTTTAATAATATTGTAAATTAATAATTTAAAATAATTAGTGTTATTTTATTTTTAAAGATTCAACCAATTGCACATAATAATTTATTTATTTATTTTTATCCTCTGGGGTTCCTTGCGTGGCAGTCAAAAACGTTTTTACCAATTTTGTGCTATATTTTTATTCAATAAAGTTTTTATTTAATATTTTGTATTTTTAGGCAATTTTGTGGTACTAAATTATATTTATTTAGTTTATATATTTAACTTAAACTGTGATAAATCTTGAATGCTTTGGAGCACAGACTTGCGTTTGATCTCTTTTCAAAAACGACACTTAGCAGATTATTATTGTAAAGTAAAAAAAAAAAAAAAAAACTTAAAGTTATAAAAGTTTAAGTTTATTGTTAGTAAAAATGCACAAAAAAAATTACTTTTAATATTTATATGAAATATTTATATATTATTAAAAAAAAAAACCTGTTAAACTGCAAGAAAATCAAAGCCATAAATCTATACAAGTTGTGTTCCAAATTTGAGGTTGATATTACCAAACATGAGCTTTCAGTCAGATTTTGTTAGGCCGCAGTACCAAAGGTTTTCACTAGATCAAATTCATCTACCATTTATTTCCAATGTGTCACTTTTATCACGAGGAGCACAAGTGTGACTATTTTTGAAGGACCATTTAACTTTTTCGAATCATATCCACAATTCTAAAAAAAGATTAAAGAATAAAATAAAAGAGAGACGTGTGGCATTACAACTGACAGTGACACTCGTTCTTTACAAAGAGAAAACACATTTTCAGACTAAATATTTACCTGGACCCACTAAATGACAGTATGAAATTGATGACAACAATGCAGCTGAGATATCAATTACATGCTCATGTTCACTCCGTCGTGTCCAATGTATTTCCTACAATAAAGTCAATTACAAGATTGATAAAAACTATTGAAATGCATAAATGTTAATTACCCAAATGTGCAAGTTTCAGATAACTCATAAAACTGAAACAACATCATGAGCTCTTATTCAAACAATGTTGACATAAATGACTCTCTCTCGTGTATAGCGGGCTAACGCGCTAATCGCGAGGCATCCATGCTAACCATGTGCTCAGAAATGCTAACACATGACACACTATCACTAAACTAAAATGAACTACTTTCAATCCGTACAACTCATCCGTGTTGCATTAAACAATGTTATTACTCAAGACCGAAGTGTTTTAAGTTACCTGAAGAAGTACAAAAAGATTAAAGAAGAATAAAATAAAAGAGAGCGCCGCAGTGACTGCTTCTATTGATTCTCTATTGATTCTAAAATGGAGCGTATCACGGGCGCGCGCCACATACCGAAGTGTGCGATGACGTCATCACGCTGGTATGCCAAATGAAAATAATTAAATTAATGAATGCACATAACGCTCTTACTTGTTTCGTTTACCTAAAGCACAAATAAACATTTAAACAATATTAGCAATATCAAGAAAATAACATTGAACAATTCTATAATGCATTTGAAGAAATTAATACACATAAAAATCACTATATCACATGTTCACATAGCAAAGTGCCAAAAATCTTTTCCAACTTTCGTATAAAAAAAAGAAAAAGAAAAAAGGACCACAAATTACCGAAGTTCACCAGACGGCTAATCTAACATTTCTGTTCTCACCAATATTAACGTTAGTCGTTGTTAACGTCATCTCTCCTCTAGCTAATTTACCTCTTCATGCTTCTCTCTCCTCTGCTCCCCACACCCCGCTTCATGTGCATGTGCACTAACCCCCCAACCCCCACCCCCAAATCATTCTTGTCGGTTATTGGCTGGACACTGTTTGTTATGTTTCCTGGTCCAGGCTGGGCCAGCTTGTTTTTGTTGCCGTTTGTGGAGCCTGGGCTGTCTACAGAGACCGCGTTTTTTTACAGTGTGTTCAGGGGACAGGCAGCTAGCGGATAGTGAGGAGATGTTTGCTCTATGTGACAAAAAATGTTTTGACCTTAAAAAAACGTGTGACATCGCTTAGAGCACCTTTAAACTTCCATCATATGTGGTTGGATAGCAACAAGTATTTTCTGTAATATGTATGATTTGGGCTTTAGTTGAACCGGATTGAGCTGGAACCTCTGAAGAAACAGCTGGATGATCGCTGGAGGATCATCCACAAGAATCTGCAGACACAGTCGCTCCCCGAGCAGGACGCCGCCGCTGGATTTAGGTAGTGAGTGACCAGATTCACTTTTTCTAAGACGTATAGTCCTTATGTGCCGAAGCCATCTTTACAGTTTTGTCTTTGAACTTTTTTGCAGTAGCTCTGTATATTATTTCTATGGCATCGCTGTCGAAGAGTGATTAGCTGGTGAAGTGGATTTACTTATTGCAGTGTTAACGAAAGATATCATGAGAGTTGTAATGTCTGAAGCGGATGTCATAACAAATGTCAGTAGACCAGGAAGATTTAAAAACGAGAGTTTTCATTCATAAATCTGTAAGATATTACCTTCATGCTGTGGAAATACAAACAGGAAGAACACAACCCCTTACATATATGGTCTATATATAATTTTTTGTCTATTTTCCTGGCAAGTGGTTTTTGACCAGAATAAGCTCTAATGTGGAGCAGACTTTAAAGCTTGACCTAAAACAAAGTCAAACATATTGAATCCTTATATGCCCAAAGCCCTCTACGCAAGTGTGTCAATGCAAAAACCAAGCTTGATTTTATGTGTTGTTGCATTCATAGGTTAACGCAACGCAAGGAAAGGGCCACATGGGAATTAGTTTACCAAGTATTTGCATCCTTGTGTATGTTTCTGAAATGTTCAGTCAGCCACTATCTGAATAACCGTCATATGACTAACATGATGATGGCTGTATGAAACAAACCTCACTGTCTTTGTGTCTTTCTCACTTCGTCATAGACAATTAGTGGCCCGGTTTCACTGCATCTCCTGCGATCGTCCAGTGGACATGATGACACCAGGACAGTACGTACTTATTACACAGGACAACTGACATGACACGCATGACACACCTTGTTTTGTCAAAATTCATTCATTAAGAATTAGTTATTTAAAAAAATATATATTAAACTGTTCATACAGACAATGAATACACTTCTACAATGACATTGTTTCATTTTCTGAATTAAAATAAATATGTCATGATAAAAAAATAAATATGTCATAATAAATAAAAGTATTAAAAATAAAAGTATAAATCAATAAATACAACTAATATTGTCTTGAATAAAGCACATTTGGGATGAGTTATTAATCAAATCAGTGTGATGCTACCAAAATACAGGGATTTTGTTGTTATGACATCAGTGTTGATTAAGTTATTAATGCAGTTTTTAATGCAATTACATCAGAAGTGTAATTAAATTACAGAAAATTTTTACTTTATCAAGGGAAAAGTAATTAAGTTACAGTAATTAATTACTTAGTAAAATGCCTTACACTCAACTGTGACAACAACATAAAGCAATATGTCTATGTGTTAAATATTTTTTGTTATAAGATAATTTAGATAAAATACTTAAGTATATTCAAGATGTTACTTTATGGTTGAATCACTTGACATTTTTTTGAGTAATTCAATCAACTAGTGCAAAATGCCCATGCAAAATCAGTTTTTGTGTGTGTTTTTAGTAATTGTTGGTTTGGAGTGTTTGAGTGCTCATTGTTACAATTGCACAGCAAAAGTTCAGTGACATTTTTATTTGTGCATGGTAGAAAGCAAATACTGATACTGACATAATGACATACAATAAATGTGGAACATTGAACTACACGATTCAGGGAGCAGGCTACACAGTGAACTCCAAGCCACTTAAGCTCCACTGCTTTCTTCGACCCTCTCTGTGAGGGTCAAAAGCCAGAGTGGCTAGAGCGGCAAAAGCCAGTGTGTGCTTCTTTTACCGATATTTTTTACATTTCTAATCCAAACAACGTCAAACTTGGCACTGCACTTACTCATGTCCGTGGCGAGACACCTGTCAAGTTTGAAATCCATCGGACTAACAGTTCGAGAGATATGCGAATAACACACACATTTGATTTCTTTATTCGAATCCGCCAATCAAATTCTCTTACAGAAAGGATTCAAATATTCTCAGAGATAACACAGCTTTGACATTCAAGGGTACATAAAGCATCGCTTACGCCACACAGCAAGGCTGCCTATCACAGCTGATATGGAGCAGAATTTTGCCAGCTGTTTAGATTTTCCTTTCGGTAGCCCTGCCAGTCTTAGTCCACTAACAGTCAATTTGTGAACATGTCCCAGGCTGCCAAATATTAATGCCACAAACTTACATGCATATCCTAGACCACTGATCTTTGCAAGGAGGGGTTGGTATTTAGTCATTTTTTCAAGAAAGGCTATGTCCATATACAGATCATAAACACAGCCTATTTCAAGGACTAGCACCTCCTTTCTATCTGCATCCACGAGCACAACATCAGGGGTGTTAGGGATGCTACAAAACACATCATCAGAGCTGTTGAACCAGTCTGGTATTACTCGCGAGTGTTTATACATAGGCATACTTTTTGGAAATATATCTTGAACAGAACTGGCAATGAGATCTACAATACGGTCATGGCATGCTGTGTATAACCCTTTGTACATATTACAGCCATTTACAATGTGAGCAACCGATTCAAGGTGATCAGAGTTAGAATGCATTATACAATGTGGATCGTAATTTTCAGGGTACCATAATGCTAGATTGTATCTGGTTGGTAACACCTGTAGTCTGGCCTTGACAGTAAAGCTCAGAATATCCTCACCTATTGCAGCATTTCTGTACATAGAATGAGAAATAGAGTGATCAGCAAAGTCAAGACATGCCAACTTTCCCTGCATTCTTAGTCCAGTCCAGTGTTGTTTTGTGTCCATCTGTTTGATGTTCAGTAAGGATCGTCTTGCTGTTGTGCTCTGTAGTGTGTGTTGTGTCTCATTGTGACAGACCGTGGCCTCCACAGTAACAGATGGGTCTGTGACCACTGCGTCAGACACCTCTGGTGCAGTGTGTGTGTTGCTTTGTGTCCACTGTATTTTAACTGCCAGTCTATTGCACAGGTCGTTTAGGTCCGGCCAGTCTGAACGAACTCCGAAACCTGCGGCTTGTGTGTCCAGTTTACCGTTGCTTTTCCTCCTGAAGCCTAGGAAGCTGTCTTGGTTGCCTATGGCCAAAGGGACCTTTCGCTTCCTAAGGTCCAATAGGAGGGAAGCTCTGGCTAGCTCTCTGACTGCAGCATCGTCGTTGTTAAGCATGCTGATGAGATGAGTTAGTCTTGTAGTGGAGTAAGTCCATTCCACATTTGGGACCCCCAGACCCCCTTCCACACACACACACACACACACACACACACACACACACACACACACACACACACACACACACACACACACACACACACACACACACACACACACACACACACACACACACACACACACACACACAGACAGATAGACATACGGACGGACATACAGACAGACAGACGTTTCTGTAATTTATAGATAGATATTGGGATTGAGATTCAGTATGTACTTTTCTAAGACCTTGTCACTTGTTATTTTAAATCGATATTTAAGAAGTTTCTGCTTGTCATATTCTCAAGATGTCTTTGCTTTGTGTCTGTGAATGTTTGCAGGCTCATGTCCACCCTGCCCTTGGCCCCGGGACTGCCCTCTCACAGGTCCAGCCGGCCCTACTCTGTGTATGAGCTGGAGCAGATGCGCCAGCACTGCAGGAGGTGAGACCGCTCGAACACACACACATTTACCACTGCCTGTCCACAAGAGGGACTCAACTTCACTGTGTTCTGCAGATTCCACACTCTAAACCTGGCATGAACCCCATTGATCTGGACAGCAACCTCCTGTACTCTAGAAAAAAATACTAAAAGTACATTTAGGTTTATTTCAAGTTTAAAAATGAAGAAACTTAGACTATTTTTCCTCAAGAAGTATTAAAATAGTACACTTACAAGTACACTACTAGCACATTTATATTAGTATGCATACTATATGAAGCACACTAGCAAAATATACTTTATTTAATAAAAGTATCCTTGAAGGGTACCTTTTTTTTTTTTACTAGGGGTATATTTTGTATATTTTGTATTGAATTAAACGACATATTTAAGTGCAGTGTATCACCCAATATTTGCCATGCCAGTGTAAAATAAAATTAAAATCAAGCAATGAAATACTGGCCACATGACCAGTTGTGATTACTGATGAAGTCTTAATAAGTTGATCAATGAGAACTCTGGCTGTTTATTTGTCTCAGCCTGAAACCTTTTTGTCCAAAAAATGTTTAATGTGCAGGCAGAAAGATCAAGAGCCCAGTGAGTTTCCTACATCAATGACACCCAAGCTCCCTTACAGCCAGGGTTTGCCAGAACTTTCTCAGAGCCCCTTCCGGCCCACCCCAACTTTTTTTTTAAGAATGGTTCACTAAAAGATTCTTTGTGGGATTTAAAATGGTTCTTTTATTATGGCATTGCTGCAAAAACCCCTTTTCAGAATCTTTATCTTTAAAGCCTTGTTCATACTGTCAGTCCAAATCACATTTCGTGAATATCTGATTGGAATTATCATATTTTTAGCAAGTGTGAATGGCAAAAAAAATCTAATGAAATATGATTTTTACAAATCCGTTTCAAGCTACATTCATTTCAGTCATGACAACTCTCGAAATAGTTTTAGCATCTTGATGATCATGGAGATGTTCGTGTATTTGGTCTTGGCGGACTATATGTTATCCATGCTGATACTGCAGAGCAACAGCTGTGTTTGTCTAGATCTATTAATTCATCCAGAAATACATTACAAATGCAATTCATACATGCAATGACTAAGATACACCTCTTTTATGATGATCATGTTTCAAATTTATAAATTAAAATTGATTTTAATATTTTCTTTTCTCTTGAACAAACCCAGCAGGTTCCAGATGAATCACATTCCAAACTTACATCCAAATTGGAAAAAAATAAAAGACTTGTGCCCGGTTTCACAGGCAAGGCTTAAAGGGATTAGTTCACCCCAAAAATAAAAATTCTGCCATCATTTACTCACCATCATGTCGTTCCAAACCCATAAGACTTTCATTCATCTTCTGATTACAAATTAAGATCTTTTTTATGAAGTCTGAGAGCTTTGACAGTCTACGCAACTACCACTTTGATGCTTTAAAAAGTTCATAAAGAGATCGTAAAACTAAATCCATATGAATTGAGTGATTTAGTCAAAAAAATTCTGAAGAGACAATCGCTTTAAATGCTTGAAAAGATTTACTTTAGGCTTTTATTCACAAGTTGCTCATCAACTCCCACATCAGTTGTGCTAAACGGAAGCATAAGCATGTTCACTTGAACGTGTGAAAACCAATGAGGTTTGATACTTGCCTTGACAAACACCACTGATCATTTCACACATGCTGCTGCTGGGACTCGGGAGCCGCCCAGAAAAAAAACAGTCTGACTTTGTTTACCATCAACTAATTTGACGTCTCCATTAGTTCAGGCATGGATCAGATATACACACAGCACAGGACATAACCTTGTGAGCCTCAACTTGGGCAGAGACAGGGTATTTAAAGTTCAAAGGTCAAGAACAGCACCTCAGTGTTACCAACCCTTCAACACTGTTAGCCTTGTAACTAAAATAGCTTGTGCAGTGTTCATGTCATGAATTTGAGGATGAACCCAAGCGCAGACAGGATGCTTGACAGTTTATTTATGGACAAAAAACAAGGAAAACAAAACCCACGACGGGGCAAAACATGGACAGGACAACGAGTGACTAAACTAGACTAAGACTTGACAGACAAGTAGACGATAAACCAGCAAATACAGAATCAGAACTTTCTTTAGACAATACTCTTGACAGGATACTCACAAGGTTTGATAAGGCAAGATAACAAACAAGGTATCTCTATATATGATAATGAACCGGCACAGGACAGCAAACACAAGGGGATTAAATAGGTAGACTAATGATAACATAACAGGTGACACAGGTAAAGCAATAATGGCAAAACGAGGATAACAAGGGGGCGAGGCAAGAGAACGAGACAACACAAGCACATAGCCCAAATAAAAGGCCATGTGCTTGCACACAAAACATGGGTCTGTCATGATCCTGCCTCAAGAATTAAAGAACGACAAGGACTAGAATCATCTCTCAAGCAGAATCATAACAGTTAATTTACAGCCAACTTAAACAGCTTCGTTCTTCACTGCTGTGCGTGTGTTTAAAGGGGTTCTATAATATCCTTTTACGAAGTCTTGATTTTGTTTTTGGGGTGTACTAGAATATGTTTTCATGCTTGATTGTTCAAAAACGCATTATTTTTCACATATTTTACATTATTACAGCTCCTCTCTCCCCAGTCTGGTTGAATGTGTCGTTTTCACTGAAGAACCTCCTTCTGTGTTGTGATTCACAGAGCTTAGCGTGTGTTCAGGAATTAATATTACAAATATTAACGATGGCATCAATTTCAAACCATTTCAAACCTGATTCAGACCCTGACAATGTTAACGAACAAGAAGATCATGTAGAATCTTCAGAATCTTACGCAGCACATCTGTTCGCTGATGTATGTTTAAATCTGAATAAAAGTCTAAATTAAATCTGTACATTATATAAAGCGTTCGAGTCTCTTCAGAAAATTTGGACTAAACTGCTCAATTCATATGGATCAGTTTCGCGATCTCTTTATGAACTTTTTAAAGTGTCAAAAGTTGTAGTTGTGTAGCTGTCAATGGAGGAACAGAAATCTCTCAGATTTGATTAAAAAGATCTTCATTTGTGTTCTGAAGATGAAAGAAAGTCTTACGTGTTTGGAACAGCACAAGGGTGAGTAATTAATGACAGAATTTTCATTTTTGGGTGAACTAACCCATTAAATCTAGTCGCAGACTAGACTGAATGTTTGAGCTGTTTTAACTGAAAGCAACTTGCACTGGCATATCTTAAAGGGTAACTCTCACCAAAATGCAACCTAGGGTCTTTTTGTTAATCTACCCAATGCAAACTTTTGTTTAAAAGCAAAATTGGAATGTAAACGCCACTTTTAAGTTTGACCGTAGTTTCGTTTTCGGTCAAATTGCCTTTTGAATTGCCTTGCTTGGGGCACTTCTATGATAGCATCAAAAATCACTATTTTTAAAACACTAAGAAGGCTCGACACAACATGAAACTTTGCTCGAAGTATCACCAGGGGCTCTACACATGAGCTTGAACATTGAGAACATTGTTTGTGTACGCAGAGTTTACTAAAAAGAAAGATTTTGAACAACTCGCTGTAGCTCGCTTGTGTGTCCGCCGGCATTTTGACAGTCAAAAATAGTCGATCTCCGAATGTGTCTGAGTTTATAAAAGCTACTTAAAAGTCCTAATTTAACTAAGGCCTAATCCTGGCTTAATCTAAGCCCTGTTTGTGAAACCAGTCCTTGAGGTATAAGACAGTGAGAACGTCTTTTATGAAGAAATGAAATGCTTATTACTGATAATCATGTAATTGAATCAGAAACAACGTATAATGGTCTGTCTTAGAATGGTCGGTTCCTCTATGAATTTTCAAGAAAAAGACTTCTGCTTTGTTGGGAAACAGACAACAACTTCTGATCTTAAAAACTGGACTCATCTTCTCATAAATCATCTCTTTACACGCTCTTTACTGCGTGACATGGATAAGCTGCCAAACTTTTTCTCTGTCAAGCATGACATGGCTCATCTGCCAAGCAGGTGTCTTTCGTATGACTTTCAACCATCTTTCCTTGATTCAGTGACACAATGAAGAGCAAAGATCGGAGGCTAATTTTCCTCCAGGTCTGTTGTCACTTCCCAATGGTTTCTCATTGCAGCTCTGCAGTTTAGCAAGGAAACATAAAACCCCTTCCCCCATCCAAATCCAGTCCCAAGCCCTATTGCCCTCCTTTTACCCTCTCACCTCAATTCTGAATAAAATTACAACGCAACCAACTACTCTAAATCAAAGTTTCCGCAATCTTCTGTATATTTCTGTCGGATCCCGGGGTGCTCTTCTTCTCCCCCACAGTCTAGACAGTCTTCCATTGCAAGACGAGAATAAAGTGGGCCAAGCGTACAGATGGGTTCATGTTAAGATGTGTTACGTAACAAGTCGTGAGGTGCAGCATGATCAGGGCCCCCGTATGGAGTCCCCCGTATTGCACATTGTCCCGAACACAACAGAAGCTTCTACCATCAATGAACAGTTTCCAACACAAGAATCAATCATTCATGTGCTCAACTGTTTTCATGTCAGTTCCAGATCTAGAAAGCTGGCATAAATGGCCATGGCGATGGGGAAAGAATGAGATGCGAGGAAAGCGTAGATTTGTATAAAGTAATAAACTTTAAACTTTACAAAACAAAGTGTTACCCTTTTTGTTTGTAGAGTTTTGTAGATGTAGTTTGCCTTTTTGCCTAATAATTCGGCAGTTCAAAACCTTCACCAAATGTAGTGTTGTCTTTATCCCGATAATATATTCCTTATATTTTGATGGTGTAATCGAACTTGAAGGGTCATTAAAAGCAAATATAGTGTAAATATCCCCTCTGGCCACTAGTGTATGTTAAGGCTAGATGTTGCTGTGATTTTTACATGTGATCTTGCCTTCTCGAGGAGAGATGGTAGGTAATCTTGTCTCGGAGAGCCTCACTGCTCTGCTGTTCATTCGGCCCTTATAGACCTGTCCGTTCAAACCCATGATGTTCGCTTCTTCAGCCTATAGGAACAGAGGTCACAGTTCATACATACACACAGTTCAGAATGATTGTGTGAGCGTCACGTGTCAGACCTGTGTGGGTAGTCCAGAGGACATGGGCTGACTCTCCTCGTCACTCTGGATCAGATGTGTGATGTGCTGAATGCGGGTGTAGCGGCGGCTGGGATAGGTGAGGGTGTGACTGCCCCCGCAGCTACGGGCCAAGTAACTGTAATCCGCCATTTCTGGGATCCTTTCACTGAATACAACATTCAACTCTTAGACTATGTCACACTGTCAGTCCAAATCTGATTAATCGTGTATCCGATCTGAATTATTGACTGTCCACACTGTGTATCACAACATTTCAGATTTGATTTGCTCACGCCAAAAGCACTGTGCACGGATTCTAGGAAAAGTATAATTTGGGCTTAATGAAGCAAAGGCAGAAATGTAGGAGGCTGACATGTGCAGCTTTACTCCGTGCTGCCGTCTCTGCTGAAACAGATTTACAGAAATGTGATTTGAATAGGATATCAAACCACATGAATCTAATTCAGTCATGAAACTCTAGAGGGCACCGTCTGATCGGTCCTTCACATGCAATCTGCAAGCGATCACATCATTACAGCATGGCACAAGCTGATTGGCCTCTGCTGATCCTGCAGCCAATGAGATTGCTTGCTCAACATACAAATAGTCTGGTTCAGTGTTTGCTGTACTGTAGTTCTTCTGAACCCCTCCACCTGCTTATATCAGCTTATATAATTTATGTATGTCTATTTATGCAGCAACAGCAGGATATATTAGATGCTCACAGCAGTGTGTCTGTGTATCTATTAACTAAGTCCATACTTGCTCCAGCTGGATACACTCTGACTAACCGGAGTTCTCATTCATAAAGGTAACCATTCACAAAAATAATCACATACTCACCAACATTCCTACACCAAAGGATCCCGGACGAGACACCCAATTTATGTCATGGCCAGCTCGCTCTTGACCGTAACATAAAATAGGAGCACTTGTTCAAATTGATTGACTTGCAAGTTTCTTTATTGAAGTGTCAAAATGACACAATACAAAATATAACAATGTCTAGGGTTTAAATAAAGGGGGAAAATAATAATTCAAATGGTGAGGAAATGTTGATACAGCAAAAGCAAAGGTTCAAGCAAATTACTTCTCCTGGGGACTGCCGATCCCCAGAGGAAAAGTGAAATGGATTAAATCAGTCACATCTTTTATTCTCTCCACAATCAGATGAGATTATTCAGCAGGAGTGTACAATCGCCCACATCCTCCCAAGTCATCCCGCCACCAGCAGGTAAAAAAAAAGGAAGCGCAGGGTCGTAACACTCCTCAATTTTCTGGAGAAACTCATCCCACTTGTTTTTTGCACTGCAGAAGTGCATGAATCTGGACATGATTAAATTAGAAAAGCAAGTGCAATTTCCTCTCACTGGTGGACATTTTGAGCCCTTTGTACATCACACACACTCATACAGGACTGCAGTGCTGAAGCTGAATGAGAAAGTGCAGGTTCTGATGAGAGAGAAGAGTAACAGAGAGGAAGAGAGAAGCAGCCAAGACAGACACATACAAGAGCAGGTCAGACAGACAGAACTCCTCCCTCCAAAGGGCTGGGCAATATATCAAACTCAAAAACCAAAGGTTAATATTATAAAATAACTAATAAATCACAATTACCTATATATCGCCTAGCCCTGTTGTTTTAATACCCTAGCATTGGGTTATTATTTTTTCTTAACATTATTTTCATTTTTTTCTTTACGGTTCACCTGTAGTTAAACAGCCTCAGGGTTATGATTGAGGATGTGATGTCTTATTCATCCTCTCCACTCTCGAAAAGTCAACAGCAGGAGGCAGTAGAGTTCAGCAAAGCAGCGGCACATAAGCTCCAAAGCTCAGGCCAGGATCAGGTTCAGAGTTCAGGTCAGGTTCAGAGTTCAGGTCAGGTCCAGAGGGCTGCGAAGGAGAAAACACGGCATAATTTGTTATAGGTCTGCTCCCCACAGTTCTACAGCTACCTCAGGACATGGATATAAAGATTGAAAAGGCACACAGGGCCCTTGCAGCCAAACCAAACGACCCCATCGCACCCCCAAGATCGATAATAGTGAGATTCCTGGACTATGCGGTTAAGGACGCATCTTATGAAAAGCCTGGTCACAGAAACAGGTCCTTTACAACGCGAAACGGATCTTCTTTGCCAACAACTACTCGCCTGAGTTGTAGAGGAAGAGAGCACAAGTACGAGACGTAATGAAACGGCTCAAAATGAAGGATATGCAAGTCTATCTATCCAGCACAGTGTGTGCTGTGTGTGCACGAGTGTGTCTATCCAGACCAGCACAGATAAGGATCTACCTGGAGACGGGAGTAAAAACTTTTCCTACCATGATGGATGCTGCACCAACTCTACGGGACCTGGGAATTAAAGTTCGAGTGGATGAACGAGACCGACAAGCAAGATAAATATCGAAGGCAAGATGGTCAATGCAAGGTAAAGGTAGACGTGGATCGAGCACTGCGCTGCTGTCCGACGCGGATCTTCAAGCATTTTTGCAGGATTGAATCGCTCAAATATAAAGAGGTACATTTAAACGGGATATTTCTGCTTCAGAATGTGAGTAAACTCTGGCTAAATTATAAAAGAAACTGGCTCATTGTAGAACACATACGATTAAGAAACTTTTTTTTCTCTTCTTTACTTTTAGGATAATAATTGTTTCTAAATTGGCAGATGCTTGCTGACGTTTAGCTGAGTGGAAATCAGTCTTGGAGGCGGCCATGTTTCAAAACTGGCTGCACGCACTTGGTGCACTTTTGATACCCCAGGGAGTCAGCGTCACAACTCCCTGCCCTTCTTACATCGGGATTTGGCCTACGAGACAAGAACTTGGCCTAATGGATGTTTGGAAGTCTTGTTCATGTACATAGTTGCTGTTTTTGTTTACTTTAATTATTTACCCTTGACAGCTAAAGTGTTTTTCTGTTCTTCTATATTACTGGAACATATACTGGTGGTGACTAGAACATACAACATTTATACCAATGTCAATGGATAATTTAATTTGTGTCAGTTATAATGTGAAAGGTCTGAGTAGCCCAATTAAAAGAAGGAAAATATTTAATCAGCTTAGAAAAATGCAATGCTCTATTGCATTGCTTCAAGAGACCCACCTCTCTGATGGGGAACATTTAAAACTGAGGAGGGAATGGGTGGACCAAGTTTACAGTGCCTCATATAACAAGGGAAAGAGAAGAGGTGTTGCAATCATGTTTGCCAAGTCTGTTTTTTTTATTTGGAACAATTTCAGGCAATAAAATCACTATTCTTAATCTTTATGCACCTAACGAGGACTATCCACAATTTTTCAAGAATGTTTTCTCTCTTTTGGCACAGAAAGGTGAGGGAATGTATTTAATTGTGGGGACTTTAACTTTGTATTAGATAGTAATGTTGATAGGTTACCAGCAGAAAGAGGACCACTGTCAAAAAAAGTAAAAGCTATTTTAGGAATGAGAGAATTAGGTTTAACAGATATTTGGTGACACTTGCATCCTAAAGAGAAGGATTTTACCTTCATGTCACATGTACATGGTAGTTATTCTAGAATAGACTTCTTTTGTAAGAGCAGATTTACATAATATCAAAGAATGTTATATAGATCCCATAACTATATCTGATCATGCTCCAGTTAGGCTAAAACTTCAGTTAGGACAAGATAAACAATTTAAATACTGGAGATTAAATGTCTCAGTAATAAATGATTGTAAGGTGAAAGAAGAAATAAGACAACAACTGATTGAATACTTTGATATGAATGATAATGGACTGGTTACCCCATCTATTTTGTGGGAGGGGGCCAAAGCAGAGACAAGAGGTAAAATAATAGAAATAACATCCAGGAATAAAAAGTTGAGATTCTAGAATGTTTAAAGCAGGAAAGAAAGAAATTTGGATGATTTGCTTACATATAAAGCAGAGGGGGCATAATAGCAGAAAATATTATGAGATGAGAAAGCTAGTAGGCTCTTGGCCTTTCAATTACGTAAGGCTCAAGCGAACAGGGTAGTTCCAAAAATCAAACACCCAGATACCTCAACAATGCTAACACAACCAAATGATATAGTTAATGCATTTGAAGATTATTATAAAAAAAAATAAAAAATGAAGGCCAGAAATTAATAAATGAGGAAAAAGCTTGTCGTGGATTTTTCCCTAAACCTAACTATCTGGGTTGTCTCCAATCGACATTCCCTTTCTATCCTATACGTCTATCTGGGTTGTCTCCAATCGACATTCCCTGGGTTGTCTCCAATCGACATTCCCTTTCTCATCTATACCTCTATCTGGGTTGTCTCCAATCGACATTCCCTAACGTCTCCAATCGACGCTTAATAAATAGTCTAACTAACTAACTTGTTTCCATAACTAGATTTCTTCCTGCGCAGGAATAATTGACAAACAGACCTTAGCAAATGTCCTCTAAATGCTTTAATCACAGCCAGGAGATCTTCCCGAGCAGTTCTCAGGGAATCTCTCCCAAGAAGCAAGGCCGGAGGATCTCAGACAAATTCCATTGAAAATCCCACAGTGCACAAGAATACAACAGTTTTTATAGAATAAGGAGGTATGGCAAAAAATGTCATACCGCATTACATAATTTCCCCACAATTTCATTGGTTCTTCATATGCAAACCCTTCTGTTACTAGGTAAAGCAAACTTTGCTTTAATGATTACTTCATTGTTAATCACAAGGTTCAAATTTAGTCATCTGTCTAGTTTCAATTCCCAAATGTGTTATTTATACACTCACACAACCAAAGTCAAAGGGGTATGAATACAACATCCAAAAACACAGGACAAAACGTTTTAGTACATTGTGTTTCAAAGTGTTATCATGTTAGGCCTGAAAAGAGAAGGTTAGATGTTAAATATGGTTAGAAACATGGTTAGTTTAATATACAGTTTAAAATTTCTACGACAAGCTCAATCATTTTTGCGAACAATTGAACTAAATAAACTAACAGAAGAAACCGCAAAGGAAATAATATACCCTATTACAGAAGAAGAAATTAGGGCGACTATTGCAAATTTAAAAAACAACAAGTCACCGGGAGTGGACGGAATCCCCGGGGAATTTTACAAGGCATCTGTAAACGAATTGGCTCCTAATTTATGTAAGGTGTTTAACTATGTGACCCCCCCCCCCCCCACCCACAATCTTGGGATGACTTCTTTGGTTAAAATTTTATCAGTTTCTGCTCCTTGGTCTGATGAGGGTTCTGCTTCGACCCATCTGCTAAATCTATCAATGAAAACTGTATCTGTATCTTTTTCCTCTTACTGATTTTATCATGTCCTCATAATCCATCACTAGATGTTTGAAGGGTCCTTCTGAATCTGGGATAGAGCCTTTTGGAGTTGCTGTTCCTTTTCTGACATTATTTTGTGAATCTTTGTCTTTTTTATTTTTCTAATTTTATTTTTCTAATAATCTCCCCCCTTGCGCAATGGTCAAAACCATGCGCATCTGAAATTAAAATAGTAAAAAGGGTTGCTAGTGTAATTATTTGTCTTTTAATACCTCATTTGTCCAATAGTCTGAAGTTGAGGGTTTTGCTTATGCCTTCTTGAGTAATGATATATACTTAATTTTATATTCAATTATCTATTCTAAATTTCAAGGTGCGCACTGTAAATTGGTAACACAACTCTGATGACAAAAGCTACTGAATGTAGGCAATGTGGCATTCCCTATGTGACAGTGTCTAAATGTTTTGAATAACACAGCTGGTCGATATCAGTTGCCATTTGATTGTGTTAAACACTGCTGTCATAAAACCCAAATTTTTCAATATCTAATAAATAAAAATTTCTGGTAGGTCTGGGCATGCTGTTGTTTGAAAGAACCATTATCAATTTCTCTTATCTGATTTGTCATTCATCTGTTAATTTAATTTCTCTTCAAAATATTTTCTTCTGTTGCTTATGAAATGCTCTTTTAAATGACTGGAGATCTCAGCATAATCTCGAATTCATGACCAGCAATATTAACATCGTGCAATCCCCGGTAATGACAGTATTGTGATATCACGTGTTTGTAATTTGTGTAATCACTATCTTTATTTCTAAACCTAAAAAAAAATAACTATTGACCAAGATGGAGTGACCAGCACCATAGCTTTATCATCCATATTTTTTGTTGTTGAACATATTATGTCCTCTTTTTTTCCTGATAGAGAGCTCAGTATCACTCAAGTTTATATCAGCTCTGTCTTGAAAGCAGAGCCCAAAAGCTCTCTGTTCAATGGACAACATCATCAATTATCCAATTATGCATTTACCCCTAGTTGGTTAATGCAGTAGTCCCTCACTATGCTAAGTCCAGCGTCAGTTGTAGTTAATTATTAAGTCATTCAAACACTTCCCCTCCCATTTTGAATGCTTATAGCTGGACTAATGTCTATTGAAAGAAAGCAAATAGAGAGTGTCAGCTTCACAGAATATAGAGAACTGCTGTTGGACCAGTGAATGATCAAAATACAATTAATATGGCCAATTAATGAAATTTGAAGCAGTCTCTGTAGTGATCATTGAAAACTTATCACCTGTGCCCACTTAGGAAAGGATGAAGTCCTTCTGCTTGGACCAGCGATCAGTTGAACTGGTTGGGCTGCTGTCTGAGTGTTTCCCTCCTCACCCGATGCATTTGATCTGTCAGTCTTTGTTGGCATTCAAGGGTCTGGTGTCATGTTTGGACATAGTGGTTTGACTCTGGATGCTGTTGTCTCTCTGTCTCGCCTCAGTCTGGCTTTTGGCCAAGCCATGGAGGAGGCAATTTTGCATGATGGCAGGATGTTTTTCTTGGTTGTTTCTTTAACACAGTCTTTGTCCATATCAGCCCCTCAGAAGTTTCAGCTTCCTCTTTCAGAGGGGATGAAGGCCCACCAACCAAACGCCTCTTATTTTCTCTGCAGCCGTGTCCTTATGTTTCTTGCTCTCACTTGTTGCACAGTCCAGTTGCTGTTGTTTATGTTGAGGCAGTCGTCCCAAAAGCTGTCTGGTGTCATCTGGAAATTGAACACTCAGAGATCCGCATGAATCAAATTCATCCTTTATAAATTCTGCAACTATCTCTTTCAATTGTCCCTAAATTTCAGAAGTATCATCTGGTTGATAACAGCAGTTTCCCCATGCAATTTTAATAAAGCAAGTTCTTCTTTGCAGAAAAGAGCAAGCATTTTTCTTCTTTGCAGTATGCAGAAAATAGCAGCCTTTCAGTCTGTCTGAGTTGCCTTATTTTCAGTCACATATATAGTATTTTTTTATCACTCGTTGTATCGATCCCTACTCTCTCAAGCATTTTATGATTAAATCAATGAGTCTCATTACTGTGAAATGTGAATAATACAGTATGGTTGTTAAAAATGTCTGTTTAGCTTGGTCACCCAATCCTGCTCATTCAACACAATGCACAAGTTATTTTAAGTAACACAATCCTAAGATTTCAATTTCTGCAATGGCTCAAATCTAAAACTGTCTCCCAGGGACAACAAGATGCAAACATCATAGGCTACGTCTTTATATAACCGGTCAGTCATCAACCACATCTAGCATGTCTCTCTATATATAAATATTTTATCTCTAAATGTCAGATATTTCTATAAACCTTTTTGTCAATTAGTTGATTTTCCTCTGGGAACGACACAAACCACTTATACTAAGGATAAATCTCCAGTGTTTTTGATGGCCACAGTTTGCGCAATCCTCCATATCAATCTCTGTTAGGCCTGCTTATTAATTTAATTCCCCCATAGACCGGTCAACTAACATTTAAGCAATTTTCATATTTTCTTTCAGGTTAATTTCTTATCAATTATTTTTATTGGTGTTTTCCTGGTATTTGTGAAATCAGTGTACTTTTAAATTTTTTTTATGATTGTTTCAGTGTCTCTGCACATAGCCATATCTAATGTTCCCTCAGCTGGTCATTTTGTTTTTAGGCTTCTTTCCCCATTTTTGGAGGGTTGTCCTATAGTATCTCTGCAAAATTAATATTTCAATCTTGGTATCTCTACAGGTGTTAATACCATTATAATCTTTATTATCAATGTGTTTCATACCTTTCTAGTATACCTTACTAACCTCAGCTTGCATCTATTCTTAACTAGCTTTCAGCAAGATCGTCAGACATTTATTAAGATATCTGATTAGTCTTTCTCAGGCATTTTAAAAATGCAGTTCCTCTATTACAGGTCCACTGGTGGGGATGACAGTTACAAATAAAATCTCTCAAAGTGTTGTTCAAAGTGTATGTTGGAAATGGTTGCTCACTCTCTGGTTTATAAGCTAGTCAGAACTAGGAAAGGTGAACTCTTTCTCTCTGTCTCCCTCCTTTCCTTCCTCACACACACACATACACACACGCAGTCTCACTTTCTTCTTGCAGCCCCTCCTCTCTCTGTCAGAGGCAGCCCCTCCTTTCTGCCTCTCTTTCTCATGTCACAGTCACCATTTACTTCTGCTATGTGAGAGAGAAACAAGTGTTCTTTCATAATTCTAGTTTCTCTTTATAAATGAATATCGTTCTTTTTCAAACAGTCCTAATCTGTGCATTTTACGTGCACACACACACTTTTACTTTATTTTTTCTTGTAACAATGAAGAGGATCACAGCTCTTGCAATCAGAAGAATGGCCAAATCGACGACAAAGCCAATTTTTTTTTGGAATCCTCGTGCAGTTACACTTCCTGCCCTAAATATAGATAAGTGAGAAATGGGGTTAATTTAACTTCATGGCCGTTCAACATGATGACTGAAATATTTAATTATTCTTTGCTACAAGTGTCTGATTCAATTGGTTCAAATAAATCAATAATACATTTTATTTTGATGGCTGTGAGCTGTGGGCTCAAAAGAACTGTTTTTGGAAGATTAAATTTGTTCAAATTTGGTCTCAGGTCTTCAAGAGTTAACTGTTTTCTTTATCATATCACGCCAATCCACTAAGGGCCATTTTCGTTCAACCTGGTTCAAATTTGTTATTCTTGTCAATTTTTTCAAAAGCTCATCCTTCCCTTGGTCTGTTAACTCCTGTCTCTGCCCTTCATTATCTATTCTAACCAGAAGTGATTCTTAATACCTTTGGTTAGTTTTAATGCCTCTTGAAAATCATTCTTCTTTCCGCAATCTAGCCTCGTAATTATCTCTCACTCTAGACCACATGTGTACTTTTCTTCAGGTGTCAAAAGGTGAAAAAACTGTCACTTTTCTCTCTCCTTATTTCTTTATCTCAATACAAACGCTTTCAGTCTGCTATGATGTAGGCCTACACTCATACATACAGCCGCGCACAGAGCCACTCACACACACGCAGTGCCACTCTGTACACTCATACACCCGGGATTTCATACACACAGTCACACAGACTCACACAGTGTCACACTCACACAGAGCTGCTCTTACACGCAAAACCGCTCTCACACCCTCTTCAAAGCCACACACACACACACACACAGACAGAGCGGCACACACACACACACACACTTATTTAATATTTTCCTATTTTTCTTGTAGCAAATGAAAAGACAAAGTCAATCAATCAAACTTTTGACAATATGGGCTGTTTCCCTATCTGAATTATTTTCCTGTCATCAATTTTTGTTTTATCATTCATTAAACTTTTAATAACACAACATATAATTTTGCAAACGCACTTTTCGCATAAAATACCGTGACGCACACGTGTACAATGCACCTCATGCGAATGGAATATGCACCTGCGTATGGACAGACAAACAATTACTGCATGCACTTTTTCTCAAAACCTGGAACCTTACCCTCCTTTTACCTCCTTATCTTTTATCACTTTTAGGTTCTTTTTGGTGGAGTCTTTTGTTTAAGGCAGTCACCAACCGGGCGCTAGCTTACCAGGGGCAGCACAAAACAAATATAAGCAAAATTTGCTTACCTTATTTTTTGGTGCACCTTTGTTTTGTGAGGCCTCTTATACTTTTTCTTATCGCTAGGTGCCCAATGGGCACCCTCAAATCTATCTCTTCCCCTCTGTCACGCCTGGTGACCTTGGCACAGTTAGACTTGTCTTCTCTATTGGTCAAACCTCACACAATGGTGCTTTGTTTCATACAGTATTTCGACACTCTGCATGTCTGGGTATTTTTCCATTCTCTCATCATTTTCAGACCTATTTTTTCATGCTTGTCATTTTCATTGCATCATACTTAGACATGAATCAAGGAAAATTCTCCAACACCACCCGCACTGCCATCAACATCCCACTGTCTAAGAGTGACCACCCTGCACTGAGGAAATTTCTGAATGAGAAAGTCATCAATGGCGATGCCATTCCAGAGTTTTACCAGCTTCAAGAGATGTACTTGGGAGCAAAATATGAGAGGGAAAAAGAGGAGCTGAAGACACTTCTTGCAGGAAAACCTCTTGCTGTGATATTCGATGAGACTCCAGATGTCGAGGGGAGATGTGTCCTGAATATCCTCCTTGCACCACTTGAGAAGGATCATTCTGGGAGGATCATTATTATTTATAGGTGTGTAGCAGAAGTGCTTCACAGTCTGTGGAGAGACTCCACGAGATGCTTCAAGACCCAGACCTAGCTCAGTCCCTGAATGTCCAGATCAGCATCATGGCTGACAAGTGCAAACGCTTCCTAAGTCTTCTCAATATCTTCCAGAGCAGACGTCCTGTGACCACAAAGATCTTCACTTATTGTGATGATTGTGGAGAATGTACAGAAGAGTGATGGCTGTCAGCCCCACTACTGCGGAGACATGTGTCAGAGCCACTTGCGTTCTCCACAACTACTTGCGTGTCATGACCCTGAGGAGAAGGCGCAGGGCAGGTAGTTACCGTAGTGATGGTAGTTGTCTCCGGGGAGTATCCAGGATGTCTGCTAACAACGCCACATGGGAGGCCTTGAGAGTGAGAGGCAACTTCGCCTCTTATTTCAGCAAAGAGGGCGCTGTTCCTTGGTTCCAGCAGCTGCATAACACAATGGCTCTTTTAAGAGCCACCCACATTGTTCTTTAAAGGCATAGTTCCAAAGTAGCACAAGCATTATACATACATTGCTCTTTAAAAGCAAAGGTCCATGTTCCATAAGTATAACACATGGACATGTAATGTATAGGTGATACACCTGACTTCCCCCTTCACACAGCATTTTCACCCCTCTATTATGAAAAACATAGAGCCCTTTTAGCCTGAACAACCACACTAAATAAACTTCACATGGATGTTACACTACTAGACAACCTCCCCTGACCCTTTGTGACAACTCACCTGTTCAACTCAACCTTGTCATTAAACTCTTCATTCTGTGTATATATAATACATATATCGTCAGTTATCTTAATAATAATAACTTATTATTATTTTAGTTAATAACCATTAGTTATTAATGGTTATTTATTAGTAGATAAATAACCATTTATCTACTAATAAATGGTAGATTTAGTTACTAAATCTAGGTAACTAAAGATTTAGTTTAGTTATTAACTAAACAGAATCTGATTTTAGTTTAGTTATTTATTAACTAAACAAAAAGTTAATTTTATGGTTTAGTTATTAGTTGTACCTCTGAAGTTTATCTTTTTCTTTATGTGGGTATCAACAGGATTCATCCAAACATTCTATTGTACTTGTACAGTTGCAATAAATCTATCTATCTACAGAAACTATCTATATCGGCTTAGCAAATGTGCACAGCAAGTATAAACGCTACAGAATAATGAACACTGATGAGAACGATAGTCATGAACACCATTTAAAAAACTGAATTATTTATTGAACAACATTTTACTACTTTGAACAAAATATAAACTTACTGAACAACATATGAACTAATTGAACAAAATAAAGTTAAAATAATAAATATAAATATGAACACTTTGAACAAAATAAACTAAAAATATGAAATATAAAAAAAATGTATAAATGTACAACACAAACATGAATAATAAAATTACTTAAATTTAACGGTGCATTTAACGGTCGGTGCAGACGACAGGGTAGGTGCTGGTGGGGGGTTGGGTGCAGCTGGGGCTGTTGAAAATAGCGGGGTGGGTGAAGCTGGAGGGGAGTTGACCAAAGGGATGGGTGCAGCTGGGGGGAGTGTGGCAGGGCAGATTGGAGGTGGTTGGCCTAAACTCCATGAATGGGGCCAGGAACCCCATCACAGCCATATATTTCCATGGCCGAGCAGATGAGGCCCCAGCCCCACTCCTGTTCCTCTCCTTCCTCTTTTCCCTGGTGTACTGGTCCCTCAAGCTCTTCCACCTTGACCGACATCCTCTAATAATAATAAAAATATATGTATGAGAAAATTACAGGCTATGAATCTGTCTGTGCATCTAATTCTAATTATTGGTATTAAGCTATTATTTTAATCTTGCTTTAAGCTGCAACTTGATATGCCCATTTCAAATTGTTAGATCTGTCATGAGTTATGTATTTATTTCTGTAAAAGTCCATCATAATCTCTATACCTACTACCTGCTATCATAAATACTACTAGCATATGAACCCATTTTTGCAGATGCACATGTGCTGTCTGCTACCATTATAACTCATCGGTTGAATTAACATTTTATTTAACACAGTACAAACTCATAAAACCCACCAGGGACTCCAATGACCTCTGCCACCCTTCTCCAGGCGGAATTTCGTTGTTCGTTGTCCCTATAGGACAACAAAGTTGGATCATATAATTTCGGGAAACCCGGAACCGGCACAATCAATTTCTCCTCCATTTTGTACTCGGAACTAAAGATTCCTGCGCATTTTTGTAGAAGGATGTGACCTGTGAGAGACTCCCCCCCGTCTCCATATGCTCTACTTCTATTTGATAGCCGTGCCGCGTTCAACGGAATTAATTTGCATAAAGATGGGCATCAAATGAAGCGCCGCCTTCCCGAAATGCCTTGCGGGCGCGTCAAAGTCGCTTGACGTCACCCATAGGAATATAGTGGAGAGCGGCGCGACAGAAGTGTTGCACGGACAAGTGGATCAGCGCCGTTATGTCTGTCGACATGGTCTAAACAAATACGATGCTGTCAAAACCGACAATCACAGATACGCTCGTTTGAATGATGAGAGAATCAAAGTGTATGCGCGTTGTGCACACGCTACATTGATTAAGGCCAAGCATGCGCCCTTAAAATAGCATATGAATAACATGCGCAACGCGCCACTGACTTTAAACTGTTTTTTTTTCGGTCAGTGGCGGAATTGTTTTCTAAACCTGCAAAATAGCATGAGGGAACGTTTGTGCCGGAACACGCCTCCTCTTTGCGCTGAACCGCCCCTGGGAGCGCAAGTGTATTTCTTAGTTAACCGACGTGCGTCTGTGGAGGGAAAAGTCAGCTGTGCGCGGGTGCAAAATAGGAATTATACATGCGTCGGTGTACAAAGTCAATTGCGCTGGGTGCAAGATAGGGCCCCTGGTGTTTGTACTCTTGAGAGCGTCAAATGTTTCTTATCTATTTACAACGTGTTTTTGCAGCGTTGAGCAATGCAGCCAATCACAAACATATCTCTTGTTTGCTTGAATGCAGTGGCCAATCAGAGGTGTTTGAGTTAGAATCCACTCACAACTCTAAACACCAGAGTTTTTGTCCAGTGCTGAGTTCTGCTCGCTCGCAAATCCCCTTGTTATAAGTTAATTTACAATAAACAAAGTGTAGACATTATGTAGGCTAAATATGAGATTCATTGTGCAGTCACTTTCATTGATTATAATGGAACTTTGTGACCCAGACAGCAACATAGTGTCGGCCCAGATCCGGCCCACACTGAGAGTGGAGAGGATGAGGAGGACGTCACATCCTCAATCATAACCCTGAGGCTGTTTAACTACAGGTGAACCGTAAAGAAAAAAATGTATATAAATGTTAAGGAAAAATAATAACCCAATGCTAGGGTATTAAAACAATAGGGCTGAGCGATATATAGAGGTTATTGTGATTTATTAGTTATATTATAATATTAACCTTTGGTGTTTGAGTTTGATATATGGCCCAGCCCTTTGGAGGGAGGAGTTCTGTCTGTCTGACCTGCTCTTGTATTGTGCGTCTTGGCTGCTTCTCTCTTCCTCTCCGTCACTCTTCTCTCTCATCAGAACCTGCACTTTCTCATCCAGCTTCAGCACTGCAGTCCTGTATGAGTGTGTGTGATGTAAAAAGGGCTCAATATGTCAACCAGTGAAAGGAAATTGCACTTGCTTTTCTAATTTAATCAAGTCCAGATTAATGCACTTCTGCAGTGCAAAAAACAAGTGGGATGAGTTTCTCCAGAAAATTGAGGAGAAAATGTATTCTGATATATAGCATCATTATGTCCAGATTCTGCTAACAATGAGAATGTCCTCAAAAAAGTGAGAAAGTAAGAAAACATCTAAAAAAGTATAATTGTACAGTGGATATAAAGGGTCCTATTTTAACGATCTGAAACGCAAGTAACTTTGTGGGTGAATCTCAGGAGCTGTTGCTATTATACTGGCGGGATAAACGACTCTTGCGCCCGACGCAAATCTAAAATGGGTTGGTCTGAAGTAGCTTCATTATTCATAGGTGTGGTTTGGGCGTAACGTGAAAGAAACCAATCAGAGCGACATCTCACATTCCCTTTAAGAACAGGCGCACTTGTTCCATGGCGGATTGCTATTATAACGGCGGATTTGCCAGGCGCGCCAGGAGCGGTTCACAGCCGAGGAGGGCAGTAAAACACAGAGAAGTGACATTGGGGATGGAGAAACACACCCTAATTAACTTCGGTTAAACAGGTGTATGATAATTTGGGTAAATGTGTAAGCTAGATTTATGCCTATTTTTTCACATCTTCATGGACACAACAATGATTTCATGTGTTAATATTTTTCCTTGTAATAATGTAGCCTATGATTTGCAAAAATGAGAACTGCTGCTTCTGTGTAGATGAGAGAATCAAAGTGTATGCGTGTTGTGCACAAGCTACATTATGGCCAAGCATGCGCCCTCAAAATAGCATTTGAATAACATATGCAACACGACACTTTAGACTAGGTTTTTCCTGGTCAGTGGCGGAATTGTTTTCTAAACCTGCAAAATAGCATCAGGGAACGTTTGCGCCGGAACACGCCTCCTGTTTTTGCTGAACCGCCCCCGGGAGTGCAAGTTCATTCCCTAATTTACCGACGTAAATTGCGCTGGGTGCAAGATAGGGCCCATAAAGTCAACAACAAAAGAATTGGACCTTTAATGTAAAAATAACCTAAGCAATGACATATTTCAGAGAAAATAATAAACATAAAAACTAACTAAATACATAAGTGTACACACCCCAGCTTATTTGGAGTTTATCAGAGTAACTTCAGGAGAAGACAGCTGTGTACCATTTCACATGATCTTGATGATTAGTTCATTCTGAACACAGCCATTTACCCAATTAGAAAAGGGTGTGCACACTTATGCAGTTAGGTTATTTTAAAATGCCCCTATTATGCTTTTTCAGAAATATTATATTTCATGTAGTGTGAAATAAAGCTGTTTGTGAATGTAAAAGGTCTGCAAAGTTTCAAGGATAAAAGTGCAGATAAATGGAGTTATGGACTCCTAAAAGAAGGAATCGATCCTGAAATGCCTGAAACAAGTTGTCAGTAATTCAGTCACAGCAGACTGGGCCATCTGACCAATCAGAGCAGAGTAGACCAATCACAACAGACTGGGCCATCTGACCAATCAGAGCAGAGTAGACCAATCACAACAGACTGGGCCATCTGACCAATCAGAGCAGAGTAGACCAATCACAACAGACTGGGCCATCTGACCAATCAGAGCAGAGTAGACCAATCACAACAGACTGGGCCATCTGACCAATCAGAGCAGAACAGAGTAGACTTTGAAACTCCTTTTTGAAAAGTTGCGTTTTCAGGCACCCAAAACGCCGTTGTCATGTAAACGAATGGCCAAAGCGCATAAAAAACGTTACGTTTTTAGTTGAAAATGGTGGCATGCAAACAGCTCCTGAGTTTGACCTACATAAAATTGATGAAAAATACCTTGCCAGAAGTAAAATAAATCCGACAAAACCATGGGCTGTGTGTCATTCAGAATTAAATTGAGTGAACCATTTAATGAAATGAGTGGAAAACAACAATTCGGAACAGAACTTAAATTGTCCAAATCATATTTGGAAATGCCATTTATAAAATTTGTTTCCATTTCCACAACTGTACAAAAATTTGGGGTTTGGAAATGTTTCAAATTAATTTGCTGACGGGTCTAAAATATAAACACTTATAATATGTTTCCCAGACAGCAACATAGTGTCGGCCCAGATCCGGCCCACATCTAGTACGCATGTATCAGATGTGGCCTGGATCTGGGACGACACCATGTTGATGTCAGGGTTACCATAGTGAATCACGGTAAGACAAAAACATGTTTTGGAGGAAGGATTGATGATGTATTGACTCATTATTTAAATGTTGTTACATAGTGTACCTTCAAATATATTCTCCTATCCCAGTTAGATTGATTGCGCTGAAAAGTGTACAGTGTGTCATTGTGGCTCAATCAATACATTGCTCTGTTTGTTTGAGCATCTCGACACTGGTTGCTCAGTCACCGGCATGAGTTTAGGCTGGACTATCTATTTGACTGACACAAATGACACACTTCACCTTTTACAACAATAGAAGTCTAGGGGAAGTTCTGTTTAGATAATTACATAAACTGTAACAATGAAAACAGCCTTTAGATGAACTTGACTATCATATAATCTGATAACCCTAAACTGTGTTTTTAAAGAGAGGGTTAGAGGAAAGGTTAGGTTGGATTATTTTCTCTCATACCTTCTCTTTATCTTCTAAAAGACTGTCCACAAGAGTCCTCAGATGAATCTGCTGCTCTCCTGCAGACGTCACAAACAAAATGTCAGAAACATACTTACACAAGCATATTAGCAAAAAGTAACTTGCCTGTGAATAAAAATTGGGACCCACTTCATATTAAGTGTAGTTAACTAGTACTAACTATGCACTTATTCATGGCGTTATTTTCCTGTCAAATGTCGAGAGCACATTATTGTAGCGCGAAAGTACATTAATATAATGCGCAAGCGCGAATCTCTCTGCTCGCGCACGGAATATGTGCCGAGTGCGAATCTCTCTGCTTGCGCGCGAGAACTGGGCACGCGCTCTCAGATACACATTGCTCTTGTAAGAATTTTCTCTGGGCTCGCTCAGAGAATATGCCTGCACTTAAAACGTGTTCAGTGCAATCGCGGATCTCTCCTCTTTGCTTAAAGTAAGCATGTATGTGCTTAGACTGTGTCCCGTGCGTTCGCGCATGCCTAAGTACTTTTCAATTTCTTCTTTTTTTCTTTTTTTTTATTAATGCCAAGGTATCAAAAATATAACTTGCATAGCAAAAATGTACAAATTACATACAACGGAATAAAGAAAGCAAAGCAGCATATACTGTATATATATATATATATATATATATATATATATATATATATATATACACACACACACATACATACATACATACATATAGCCTGTATATGCTCATAAAAAATAAAAAAACAGAACAGAAAGCTGTAATGAAATAAAAAAGTTTGAAACAAGTTTATTGTCTTAAGAGCTTTAAGATTCTTAGATAACGAAATGCTTTGGATGTATTGTTGGACCTCTCTCTTCTAAAAACAATGAATAAGGGATTCTGCTGAGTGAATTTACTACGGTGAATGTGAAATTTTGCAAGGAACAATAATAGATTAATAATAAAATACTCATTAAATCTAGCTTTTGAAAAGGTTTAAATCATAAACACAAGTTGTTCTTTTTGTGGTGCCCCTGATGAAACTGCTCTTCATATCTTCTGGGATTGTCCTCACACAGTTATTTTGGATTGAATTTTCTGCTTCCGGATTTCTCTTTGCTTTTTAAGGATGCACTGTTTGGTTTCTTTAATATACAAAAAGCTAAATTTAATGAGTATTTTATTATTAATCTATTATTGTTCCTTGCAAAATTTCACATTCACCGTAGTAAATTCACTCAGCAGAATCCCTTATTCATTGTTTTTAGAAGAGAGGTCCAACAATACATCCAAAGCATTTCGTTATCTAAGAATCTTAAAGCTCTTAAGACAATAAACTTGTTTCAAACTTTTTTATTTATTTCATTACAGCTGTCTGTTCTGTTTTGTTTTTTTTTGTATAAGCATATACAGGCTATATGTATGTATGTATGTATGTGTATATATATATATATATATATATATATATGCTGCTTTGCTTTCTTTATTCCGTTGTATGTAATTTACACATTTTTGCTATGTAAGTTATATTTTTGATACCTTGGCATTTATTAAAAAAAAAAGAAAAAAGAAAGAAATTGAAGAGAAGAGTAGCTACTTAGGCATGCTGCGCGAACACACGGGACAAAGTCTAAGCACATACATGCTTACTTTAAGCGAAGGCACGTTTTAAGTGCAGGCATATTCTCTGAGCGAGCTCAGAGAAAATTCTTACAAGAGCAACGTGTATCTGAGAGCGCGAGCAGAGAGATTTGCACTTGGCACATTATATTCCGTGCGCGAGCAGAGAGATTCGCGCTTGCGCATTATATTCCGCGCGCGAGCAGAGAGATTTGCGCTTGCGCATTTAAATTCCACGCGCGAGCAGAGAGATTCGCGCTCGCGCATTATATTAATGTACTTTCGCGCTACAATAATGCGCTCTCGACATTTGACAGGAAAATAACGCCATACTTATTGTGTAAATTTTTACATTAACCTTGTATTTATATTAGGGCTGGGGGAATTAACGCGTTAATCTTTGCGATTAATTTGAGATGCTTAACGCATTAAAAAAATAATAACGCAATTAACGCAGCACTTTTTTTTTGCCTCGTTTTAATAACTTCCTGTTGCGACTGCTATTGAAAAGGCCGAAAATATGCCGTCCCGCCCATCCCTTTTCAGCGATCAGGTTTCATTCTCGCGCAGCTGCCATGAGCGGGTCTTTTCCGCGCCGCGCTCTCCGTTCCGTGTGTGTGTGTGTGTCGCCGCTGCGCCGCTCCGTGTTTGCGCTGCGCGTTCTGCTCTGTCGTTAACAGCCCAAACGCTCGAATCATGTACCGATCATGCACTGGAAAAGCAAAGTCCGCTCAAATAACGTGAAATTTCTCAGTAGTAGACTTCTGTTTGCAATAGCCCTACTGCTGGTATTCATGCTGGGCAACAATGGTGCAATTACCTGCTCTGATCACATGCTCTGGTAATAATAGCTTTGTACGACTATATTTTATTTAGACTAGTGCAAAATGCCCCTGCAAAATCAGTTTTTGTGTGTGTTTTTAGTAATTGTTGGTTTGCTGTGTTTGAGTGCTCATTGTTACAATTACAGAGCAAAAGTTTAGTGACATTTTTATTTGCACATGGTAGAAAGAACACAGTGAACTCCGAGAAAATGCTATGCTTGAGGAAACAGTTTGTGAATAGGCAACCGGTGTCACTAATGACAAGGGTTTCTGAACTCTATATAAAGCCTCTTTAATATAAAATGGGCATTACAGGGGCCTTCATCTGCATTTTACACCTGCAAATCAATCAATATCCATTTATATTAACTACTATGTACTTGCATTAAAAAATATTTGTTAGGTACATTTCATTTGTACAGAGAGTCTGGCCACTCTCCACTGACAAGCGTTAACTTCCTTGAAGGCGGGTACTTTGTTAAAGTTTAAAACTATTGGATCTGCCCAGAGCCACTCTGGATCTGTCATAACCAATCGCTAACGTTTGGTCGTGACGTAACCCTACAACTCAAACTAACGCACGACCTCAACTTCATCGTTCTCAGCCACTCCCTCTGTTCGCTGATTGGACCGGTAAAAATTTGGCTGGAGAAAACCCACGAATTTACCGCAAACCCAGACGGAGTACTGAAGGAAAATGAAAATTGAGCGGAAGTACATAAGAGGGCGGAGCCAGGCTAGGTTTAAGTGTGAGTTATGGTGTAAGTGAAGGTTAACAGTGTAATTATAGATGTGATTACAGAAATGAATTACAGCTGTAATTACATGCAAGTATTTTTATATAAATTAGGGCTGGGAATCGTTTAAAAAAAATTAACTAATTAATTGCACAATTTGCTGTAATTAATTGCAATTAATTGCATTTCCCCCAAGCTTGTAATCATCAATATTTAAACTAAAATAATATTAAACATCAATATATTATTCTTTTTCAATAATCAGTCAACATAATTTAACATTTTTTTTTTTTTTTACTAATTATCTATCTATAAATTACAGAAACGTCTGTCTGTCTGTGTGTCTGTATGTGTGTCTATCTGTGTGTGTGTCTGTTAACCGCATATCTCTCGAACCGTTAGTCCGATGGATTTCAAACTCGACAGGTGTCTCGCCACGGGTACGAGTAAGTGCAGTGCCAAGTTTGACATTGTTTGGATGAGAAATGCAAAAGATATTGTTAAATATATTCTGAACTCTATATAAAGCCTCTTTAATATAAAACGGGCATTACATTATTATCAAAAATGAAAGCACAAAGCCTTTCTTTAAAACGAATTTCGTTTTGTATTAAAGGGATAGTTCACTTTGAAATAAAATT
This sequence comes from Abramis brama, assembly GCF_963993115.1. Lineage (NCBI taxonomy): Eukaryota > Metazoa > Chordata > Actinopteri > Cypriniformes > Leuciscidae > Abramis > Abramis brama. Next base: position 14,009,729 of record NC_139963.1, on the reverse strand, counting down.
TTGGTATGTTTTAGCTTACCTCAAGGGCATCCAAGATGTAGGTGTCTTTTTTTCCGCAGTAGTTTCAATTTTGATATTTTTAGGTCAAACCGTTCTTGTCTGTCAGTCATATAATGCAGGTCTATGGTCACTGTCTCAAAGAGCATGCACAAAGTCCAAAGTCTAAGACACGAAACGAGCGGTTTGTGTGAGAAAACGAACAGTATTTATATAGTTGTTACCTCTTGAACACAGCCGCGTCCAAATGATCTGACGGCGCGGGCGGGTATAGATATATACACTAGACGTCGCCTTCGCTACTGCAGTTCATTGGAACGAAACCGTAGCCAAGCGACTTCTAGTGTATATATCTATACCCGCCCGCTCCCTCAGATCATTTGGACGCGGCTGTGTTCAAGAGGTAACAACTATATAAATACTGTATAAATATATAATATATATTTATAATGTATAATATATACAACTATATCAATACTGACAAAAAGGCTAAAAAAAGAAAGTCTGAGGCAGAAAAGGCTGCAACGAAACTGGCACTTGATAAAGCCAGAGGACAAACTCAGGTCAACATTGGTTCAGCATTTGAACGGTGGAGACAACTAAGGAAGCTGAAGGGCCTAAAAAGCGATGCCGAGGTTGCGGTCTTTCTGCTGGACAGGTAATTATTTGTTTTGCTTCGGGGGGATTTGTTATTTCCGTGATATATGTTACGTTAGGCGGACTGTACGTTGGGTCAGATCCAATGCCCTCGTTGTGGAAGCTCTAACAACCAAAATAACGAAGATTTATAAAAACATAAAATTCACGTTTGCCAGTGATAGTAACAAAACAAAACGTTAAATTTTTACATTTAATTTAGCAGACGCTTTTATCCAAAGAGACGTAGCTACATTTCTGAGTTCATACAACACCAAACGTGTAACGTTAGCCTGAAAGCTGCGAGTAACATTACTAACAATAGCCATTTTTTTATTGCATTCATTGTAATAATAATATAGTTTACTTACAGGTGAATGAGACATGACGTAGTTTGGTTGATGCCCATAATGTGCTACTCGGCTTTCCTGTGACCTGCAGCTGACTCCAAATGTGGATGCGCGTTCATGTTTGTGGGGGGGGCGTAGCTTTGGACGGAGCACTGACAGGAGGGGGCGGAGCTTAGAAGAGGTGCCACTTTCAAATCTGGCTAGCTCTCCAACATTACCTACTATAGCTTTAACGAGTTTAACGAATTCTTCCTCTTCTACAGCAACGAATTAATCAAATTTTTCCTTAGGGAGACTACAATGCACTGCATACTAAGATGCGATACTGTAGTAGACGGTTGCATAGTTATAATTTTCTCCCTGATATTATCAATATTATAAGTGAAGAAGTTTATAAAGTCATTACTGCTGTGCTACTTGGAAACTTCTGGGCTTGAAGCTTTCTTTTTCGTTCGTCTAGCCACTGTTTCAAATAAATACCTAGGGTTTTGTTTATTTTCTTCTAATAGGGTTGAAAATAAGCAGATCTAGCAGCTTTTAAGGCCTCTCTGTATGCAATCGAGCTCTCTTTCCATGTAACGCGAAATACCTCTAGTTTTGTTTTCTTCCAGTTACGCTCCATTTTTCTGGCTGCTCTCTTAAGGGCCAGAGTGTGCTCGTTAATATTAACGAATATTACGAATTAACGAATATATTAATATTAATATTAAAGATATTTTCTTTAATCTTCTTTAAAGGAGTCAAAACCTAGTATTACCTTGGATACCCACGCTCTATTATAGTCTTTCAGGCCATTCTAAAAAAGAAAAGTGGAAAAAAAAAACGGCTCACTTTTGGCGCATTTTCACTGCATGTTACGGTACAGTACGGCTCGCTTCGGCTCACTTTAAATGGTACCACCTCTGTTGAGGTTCCAAGCGTACCGTACCGATACTAAAATGTGACGTGAAAACACTGCAGATCACTGATTGGTCAGACAGAATCATCACTATCAGCGTCATTGTATTTACGACACGAGACACTAAACCCGCCAGATTTAAATAGCCAGTAGTATAAACAGAGTATAAACTTCAAAAAAAAAAGAAATGGCTGAATCGTGGTCAGTGGACGAGGTGCAGACGTTCCTCTCGTTGGTTGCCGAGGAGTGGATGGGGAAACACGGAATGAAAAATTTGCATTTAATATGATGATATCATGGCAGTAGAGACGGCAACTATAACGATCAGTCCCACCCACTTTGAAGCTGTACTAACTGCAGTGGAAAAGCAACCGAGCTAAAGCAAACCGAACCGTGCCGTACCGAGTCGAGTCGTACCACGCAGTGGAAAAGCGAAGCGAGCCGAACCGTTCCGCGCCGAGTCGAACCATACCGAGCCGAACCGAGCCGTACCATGCAGTGGAAAAGCACCAAAACTGACATCATGGCGCAAGTTGTGAATGAACCCGACCTGGCCGCGACCTACGGAATTCAACCGTATATGAGCCAGACTCTGAACCTGAGCTGGAAAGGGAAGATGTAGAGTCGATGGAAGGACGTCTACATCAAGATGTCTCTGAATGGTAAAGACAATCATTTTGACTGAGACATACATTAACATCAGTAACGAGCTAAAACGTTTGTTGTTGTTTTTTATCAGCTTACAGTGGTTATTGAGATCAACGTTTGCTATCATGTGGTGTTTTTGCCTTGTTTCACGTTGTGACAATATGTTTCTGCATCTTTCTCGACTGAATATGAGGGGGAGAGCTTCCTGCAGCATAGGTCTGCGGTGTCCATATTTGGTATATCCTGCCCCGTCTTGACGTCAAGTCGGGGCAGAAAAAAAATCTTGTATTTGAGTGCGCGTGCACGTGGGCTGGTTTACGAACCCAGGGGTAAACAAACGCTTCTCTTTTAAATATCGGCTTCCCGGCCAGTGTATAATCGTTAGGCAATCATAACATACATTGATTCTCGTGGAAAAGTGAAAATTACAGGTCATGACTCCTTTAAGCGCAACAGAGCAACTGTGTCTGGAAAAGAGAGAGTTAAAAATTTGTCGCAATATCGAGTTCTTCTAAGCTATCTGGGATGCTGAGATGATGAAACTGATTAGGAAGATTATTAATAAAGCCATCTTTAGTGGCAGAAGTGATAGGTCTAATTATTTGTAACACGGAGTCGGCTTTGCAGCCTTGGCTAAATGAAGTTTACACAAGACTAGATAATGATCTGAGATGTCATCGCTCTGCTACAGAATTTCAACGGCATCAACATTGATTCCGTGTGATAATATTAGATCTAGAAAATGATTACGACAATGAGTAGGTCCTGACACATTGTCTAACTCCAATAGAGTTAAGAATGTCTTTAAATGCCAATCCCAATGCGTCTTTTTGGTTATCTACATGTATATTAAAATCACCAATTAGGACTTTATCTGCAGCCAATACTAACTCTGATAGAAAGTCAGCAAATTCTTTGATAAAGTCTGTATGGTGCCCTGGTGGCCTGTATACAGTAGCCAGCACAAATCTCAAACGTGATTTATCATTTACACTATATATTGCTATATTAAGCACCAACACTTCAAAAGAATCATATTTTAAACTAGACATCTTAGTAATTCTAAAAATAAAACTTGTGTTAAAGGGACTTTGATGTTCATTTCACATTTCACTCGGCGGCCATCTTTGAGACCCCTCTTGGGCAAGCAAGTTAAAATGCATTTGATGTTAGTTAACAGGCTAGCAGAGGCAAAGCTTTGCCCTTCGTTTACACCATAGCTATTATAGCAACTACATAAAACGTATATTTGGAGCTGTAAATAGAAAACACAACTACAAAAAATAAGACATACTTAGAAGTTGTGATCCATAAACAACAGATTGTCCAGACAAAATGGGAACAGCTACTAGGCTTGGGCGGTATTCAAATTTTGATACCGTCAAACCTCCTCCCTATTTTACCGGGGTATATGGTATTACCGTGACTAATTCAAAATTATGACATAATGGGCTCAGACGGCGTCACCAAACTGTTGGCTTGTGCCTACACCGTTCAGAAACTGAATGCCAGATCGGGCAAAAAAAAAAAAAAAAAATCAAGCCCAACCCGTGCACGTTGTGTCTGTGTGCGGCCGACGGCATTAACTGTTATTATGAGCCCGAGCACACCATTATTCAACATAATATCTGTGTGCGTGCAACAAGCAAGAAGTGCCTTTGTAATCCGGTGACGCGTGTTCATTGATTTTTATTAATAAAACTTTTCTGCAAAGATGGAAGTTGACGATCGCCATCTCTGTAGTGAACGCGCCAGAGAGAAATGCACATCATTACACAATCAGAGAGTGGCCTTTTTCTTTTCGTTTTGAATTGTTTCGTTTAAAGAAATTGACGATCGGCATCTCCGTAGTGAACGCTATAGAGAGAAATGCACATCATGGATTACAGAGAGTAGGCTAGTCTATTTATTTTCGTTTTGAATAGTTTCGTTTAATGAAATTGATGATCGCATCTCCGTGAACGCGCCTAGAGAAAAATGCACATCATGGATTACTTAGCCTAATCAGTGAGTAGCCTATTTCTTTCGTTTTTAATTGTTTCGTTTAAAGAAATTTCAAGCTTTATTTATATATATTTGTCATGTCTGTGAGGCATAGCCTACACTGAGTTTCGGTTAATTTATGAGATTTCAATGCAAGTGACCGCGGCATGCCCATCATGTCATGATTATCCAGGCAATTGGTTGATGAAAAATGTATTAAAATTAAGATAAAATATATACAAAACGAAATTCGTTTTAAAGAGGCGAAATTCGTTTTAAAGAGGCCTTTTACAAAACGAAATTTATTGAAGTGGTCAAATCGTCTGACTCCCGATGCATCCCATCTTATTTGTGCTGTTCACTTCTCATAATCAACAAAGATGGAAAAAATAACATTATAATATTTTAACAAATACGAAACTTAATGCGCTTATTTAATGAACTCGAGAACAAAATGCATCCTGGCAGCAGTGAGTGGGCGGTTGTTTCAGAGATGCGACATTAGGTTAGAGGTGTTTACATCTCTCGTATTTACCGCCTCTCCCTTCTCATTCGGTTGGAACCAGAAATATTGCCAAACTGCAACCACACATAAGCATTTTTTAGGCAATAAATAAATTATATATATTATAGGCTATATAAGTGCCGGTAATGACGGTATTGAAACTGATACCGGTGCTATTTTAAGATCCCGCGGTATCCAATATTACCGTAATACCGCCCAACCCTAACAGCTACTTCTTTCAGGAGAAGCTTTTGTGCATATAGCCTGCATTGTACTCTCTACTGGAAGCTTTTCTCTGTAAAACATTCAGCGCACAGTTAAAAAGACATTTTAACCTCTTTAAGTTTGTCAGCCTTAAGACAAACTTTTACCAGGGTGGAAAAAACAGTGACTCTTCATCTTCTCTAACACAGCTTAGCCAGGCCTCGCCAACTTTTTTTGCGTATTGCGTGGGTGGAGATTATTAAATGAGAAACATTATGATTTCATAAGATCTGGAAAAATCGAGTTGCAGCCTTAACATTCGCTGGTTCGTTGCAGTTCTTGAAAACTGGACTCTGTAAAATAAAATATAAATATAATATAAAATAATAAAATATAAAGTTGAAAAGCACAACAGAACCCCTTTAACTGCGCTGAGTCTTGTCACTTCCACGGCCAGCATCCACTGGACCTTTGGGACTCCTCCTGTTTCCTGCAACACCATCAACAATCCACATGTCAGGCATGAGGGCAGTGACAGAAACACTGACCTTTATCAGTCAGCTTTGTTCCTGAAGTCTGTCAGCTGTGTTTGTCTAGATCTATTAATTCATCCAGAAATACATTACGTTGTTTCAAATTTCTAAATTAAAATTGATTTTAATATTTTCTTTTCTCTTGAACAAACCCACCAGGTTCCAGGTGTGCGTATAGCCTGCACTGTACTCTCTACTGGAAGCTTTTCTCCTTAAAACGTTCAGCGCACAGACAAACGTTGAGGTTATAATGTTCAGGAACAGTGTTAAAAATACATTTTAACCTCTCTAAGTTCATCAGCCTTAGGACAAACTTTTACCAGGGTGGAAAAACAATGACTCTTCATCTTCTCTAGCAGAGCTTAGCCAGGCCTCGCCAACTTTTATGTGTATTCCGTGGGCGGAGATTATTATAAAAGTGGATTCTGTTAAATAAAATATCTCCCCTTTGGAGTGGACTTTGAGCTTTGTAACCTTGCAGATCTTTTTATGCTCAAACAGCAACATTACACACTAACTAAAGTTGAAAAAGTGGAAAAGCACAACAGGACCCCTTTAAATCCGGCTCCTCATAACACACCTGAGTGGCTGCGCTGAGTCTTGGCACTTCCACGGCCAGTATCCACTACACTGGACCTCTGGGACTGCGAGCGGCTCTCCTTGTCTTTGCTCTTCCAGTTTCCTGCAACACCATCAACGATCCACATGTCAGGCATGAGGGCAGTGACAGAAACACTGACTTTTATCAGTCAGCTTTGTTCCTGAAGTCAGTCAGCTGTGTATGTCTAGATCTATTAATTCATTCAGAAATACATTAAAAATGCAATTCATACATGCAATGACTAAGATACACCTATTTTACGATGATCATGTTTCAAATTTCTAAATTAAAATTGATTTTAATATTTTCTTTTCTCTTGAACAAACCCAGCAGGTTCCAGATGAATCACATTCCAAACTTACATTCAATCAGAAAAAAATAAAAGACTTGTGCCCGGTTTCACAGGCAAGGCTTAAAGGGGTTAGTTCACCAAAAAATAAATATTCTGCCATCATTTACTCACCATCATGTCGTTCCAAACCCGTACGACTTTCGTTCATCTTCTGATTACAAATTAAGATCTTTTTGATGAAGTCTGAGAGCTTTGACAGTCTACGCAACTAACACTTTGACGCTTCAAAAAGTTCATAAAGAGATCGTAAAACTAATATGAATTGAGCGGTTTAGTCCAAATTTTCTGAAGAGACAATCGCTTTAAATGCTTGAAAAGATTTACTTTAGGCTTTTATTCGCAAGTTGCTCATCAACTCCCACATCAGTTGTGCTAAACGGAAGCTCAAGCATGGTCACTTGACGTGTGAAAACCAATGAGGTTTGATACTTGCCTTGACAAACACCACTGATCATTTCACACATGCTGCTGCTGGGACTCGGGAGCCGCCCAGAAAAAAACAGTCTGACTTTGTTTACCATTGACTAATTTGACGTCTCCGTTAGTTCAGGCATGGATAAAATATACACACAGCACAGGCCATAACCTTGTGAGCCTCAACTTGGACAGAGACAGGGTATTTAAAGTTCAAAGGTCAAGAACAGCACTTCAGTGTTACCAGCCCTTCAACTGTTAGCCTTGTAACTAAAATAGCTTGTGCAGGGTTCATTTACAGCCAACTTAAACAGCTTCGTTCTTCACTCCTGTGCGTGTGTTTAAAGGGGTCCCATTATATCCTTTTACGAAATCTTGATTTTGTTTTTGGGGTGTACTAGAATATGTTTTCATGCTTGATTGTTCAAAAAACGCATTATTTTTCAAATTTTTACATTATTACAGCTCCTCTCTCCCCAGTCTGGTTGAACGTGTCGTTTTCGTTGAAGTCCCTCCTTCCTACATCAAAATGTACTGTGATTGGTTAGCTGGAACAGTGTGTTTTGATTCGCAGAGCTTAGTATGTGTTCAGGAATTGTCCTGACTCCTGCCCCTCCATAACTGCGAGCTCTACTCAGATGCAAATATTAACAATGGCGTCAATTTCAAACCATTTCAAACCTGATTCAGACCCTGACAATGTAAACAAACAAGAAGATCGTGCAGAACGGATTTCAAGCACGGACTTTGCAAGCTCGGATTTCACAGGGCATTTCAGAGTGGTCTGTTTTTTTTGTATTTTTCTTATAGAAATCAATGAGGTTCATTCTTGTGTTACGCAGCACATCTGTTCGCTGATGTATGTTTAAATGTGAATAAAAGTCTAAATTAAATCTGTTCATCATATAAAGCGATTGAGTCTCTTCAGAAAATTTGGACTAAACCGCTCAATTCATATGGATCAGTTTTGCGATCTCTTTTTGAATTTTTTGAAGTGTCAAAGTTGTAGTTGTGTAGCTGTCAATGGAGGAACAGAAATCTCTCAGATTTTATTAAAAAGATCTTCATTTGTGTTCTGAAGATGAACGAAAGTCTTACGTGTTTGGAACAACACAAGGGTGAGTAATTCATGACAGAATTTTCATTTTTGGGTGAACTAACCCTTTAAATTTAGTTCCAGACTAAACTGAATGTTTGAGCTGTTTTAACTGAAAGCAACTTGCACTGGCATATCTTAAATTATGTCTGTGCCATTGTTTTGTCTCAAGATGCACATCAGTAACATTTTTTTCTTCTAAAGGTACATTTATAAAAACTAAAGTCCTAATTTAACTAAGGCCTAATCCTGGCTAAATCTAAGCCCTGTTTGTGAAACCAGGCCTTGAGGTATAAGACAGTGAGAACGTCTTTTATGAGGAAATGAAATGCTTATTACTGATAATCATGTAATTGAATCAGAAACAACGGTATAATGGTCTGTCTTAGAAAGGTTTATATATGATTGTTCCTCTATGAATCTTCAAGAAAAAGACTTCTGCTTTGTTGGGAAACAGACAACAACTTCTGACCTTAAAAACTGGACCCATCTTCTCATAAATCATCTCTTTACTGCGTGACATGGACAAGCTGCCAAACTTTTGCTCGGTCAAGCATGACATGGCTCATCTGCCAAGCAGGTGTCTTTCGTATGACTTTCAACCATCTTTTCTTGATGTGTGACACAATGAAGAGCAAAGATCGGAGGCTAATATTAAAAATAAAGAATAAAGTGGGCCAAGCGTACAAATGGGTTCCTGTTAACGTAACAAGTCGTGAGGTGCAGCATGATCACCTTATTGAGTCTGCACATTGTCCCGAACACAACAGAAGCTTCTACCATCAATGAACAGTTTCCAAAACAAGAATCAATCATTCATGTGCTCAACTGTTCTCATGTCAGTTCCAGATCTAGAAAGCTGGCATAAATGGCCATGGCGATGGGGAAAGAATGAGATAGGCCGTACATAGATTTGTATAAAGTAATAAACTTTAAACTTTACAAAACAAAGTGTTACCCTTTTTGTTTGTAGATTTTTGTAGCTGTAGTTTGCCTTTTTGCCTAATAATTTGGCAGTTCAAAACCTTCACCAAATGTAGTGTTGTCTTTACCCCGATAATATATTCCTTATATTTTGATGGTTTAATCGAACTTGAAGGGTCATTAAAAGCAAATATAGTGTAAATATCCCCTCTGGCCACTAGTGTATGTTAAGGCTAGATGTTGCTGTGATTTTGACATGTGATCTTGCCTTTTCGAGGAGAGATGGGGGGTAATCTTGTCTCGGAGAGCCTCACTGCTCTCGCTGTTCTGCTGTTCATTCGGCCCTTATAGACCTGTCCGTTCAAACCCATGATGTTCCCTTCTTCAGCCTATAGGAACAGAGGTCACAGTTCATACATACACACAATTCAGAATGATTGTGTGAGCGTCACGTGTCAGACCTGTGTGGGTAGTCCAGAGGACATGGGCTGACTCTCCTCGTCACTCTGGATCAGATGTGTGATTTGTGTTTTAAAGTCGATGTTGTGGCGGCTGGAAAAGGTGAGGGTGTGCTTGCCCCCGCAGCTACGGGATGTAGAAGACTGACTGGGCTCTTGATCTTTCTGCCTGCACATTTAAACATTTTTGGACAAAAAGGTTTCAGGCTGAGACAAATAAACAGCCAGAGTTCTCATTGATCAACTTATTAAGACTTCATCAGTAATCACAACTGGTCATGTGGCCAGTATTTCTTTACTTGATTTCAATTTTATTTTACACTGGCATGACAAATATTGGGAGACGTACACTGCACTTAAATATGTCGTCTCCCAATATATATATATATATATATATATATATATATATATATATATATATATATATATATATATATATATATATATATATATAGATATAGATAGAGAAATAATAAATATACCCCTAATAAAAAAAAGTACCCTTCAAGGATACTTTTATTAAATAAATTATATTTTGCTAGTATGCTTCATATAGTGTGCATACTAAAATAAATGTGCTAGTAGTGTACTTGTAAATGTTCTATTTTAACACTTCTTGAAGAAAAATAGTCTAAGTTTCTTCATTTTTAAACTTGAAATAAACCTATAAATCTACTTTTAGTATTTTTTTCTAGAGTACAGGAGGTTGCTGTCCAGATCAGTGGGGTTCATGCCAGGTTTAGAGTGTGGAATCTGCAGAACACAGTGAAGTTGAGTCCCTCTTGTGGACAAGCAGTGGTAAATGTGTGTGTGTTCGAGCGGTCTCACCTCCTGCTGGACGTGTGAGAGTGCAGTACCGGGGCCAAGGGCAGGGTGGACATGAGCCTGCAAACATTCACAGACACAAAGCAAAGACGTCTTGAGAATATGACAAGCAGAAACTTTTTAAATATTGATTTAAAATAACAAGTGGCAAGGTCTTAGAAAAGTAAATACTGAATCTCAATCCCAATATTGATTTGAATGTCACGTAATGCAACCATAAAGTAACATCTTGAATATACTTAAGTATTTTATCTTAATTATCTTAAAAAAATATTTAACACATAGACATATTAATTCTTAATCATGATATTATACAATTATAATACAATTAGTTGCTTTATGTTGTTGTCACAGTGTTGAGTGTTAGGCATTTTACTAAGTAATTAATTACTGTAATTTAATTACTTTTCCCTTGAAAAAGTAAAGTAAGGGATTCTAATTTTTCTGTAATTTTTTTACAGTTACTTCTGATGTAATTGCATTAAAAACTGTATTGACTACAACAAATGTATATAAGACAATAGTAACATCATCATGGAATGTCTAATGTTAAAATGTATGTTTTTAATGTAAGCTTCTCCCTTTACACACTTTTATGCAATTTTAAATTATTTGTTTGAAAGAATAAAAAGAGTCTATCCTTGTTTTGTTCAACAGGTTGAGGTTGAAATGAGATTTAGAAAGTAATTAGTAATACTTTTTACTTTCTTGCAATACTTTCTAGAAAGAGAGCAATTAGTACAGTAATCTAATTACACTGTTGAAGATGTAATTAGTATCTAGTAATTTATTACTTTTTAAGTTTACAAGTAACTTACCCAACAATGATGTCATAACAACAAAATCCCTGTATTTTGGTAGCATCACATTGATTTGATTAATAACTATTTAATAATAACTTTATTCAAGACAATATTAGTTTTATTTATTTATTTATACTTTTATTTTTAATACTTTTGTTTATTATGACATTCATTTTTTTATTTTTTATTATGACATTTATTTTAATTCAGAAAATGAAACAATGTCATTGTAGAAGAAGTGTATTCAAGTCATTGTCCGTATGAACAGTTTAATATATTTTTTAAATGACTAATTCTTAATGAATGAATTTTGACAAAACAAGGTGTGTCATGTCAGTTATATCGGGTCCTGTGTAATAAGTACATACTGTCCTGGTGTCATCATGTCCACTGAACGATTACAGGAGATGCAGCGGGCCACTAATTGTCTATGACGAAGTAGGAAAGACACAAAGACAGTGAGGTTTGTTTCATACAACCATCATCATGTTAGTCATATGATGGTTATTCAGATAGTGGCTGACTGAACATTTCAGAAACATACACAAGGATGCAAATACATGGTAAACTAATTCCCAGCATGTGGCCCTTTCCTTGCGTTGCGTTAACCTATGAATGCAACAACACATAAAATCAAGCTTGGTTTTTGTATTGACACACTTGCGTAGAGGGCTTTGGGCATATAAGGATTCAATATGTTTAACTTTATGTTTTAGGTCAAGCTTTAAAGTCTGCTCCACATTAGAGCTTATTCTGGTCAAAAACCACTTGCCAGGAAAATAGACAAAAAATGATATATAGACCATATATGTAAGGGGTTGTGTTTTTCCGGTTTGTATTTCCACAGCATGAAGGTAAGATCTTACAGATTTATGAATGAAAACGCTCGTTTCTAAATCTTCCTGGCTTACTGACATTTGTTATGACATCCGCTTCAGACATTACAACTCTCATGATATCTTTTGTTAATCTTTCGTTATACAGAGCTACCGCAAAAAAATTTAAAGACAAAATTCTAAAGATGGCTGCGGCGCATAAGGTGTATATGTCTTAGAGAAAAAGTGAATCTGGTCACTCACTTCCTGAGTCCAGCGGCGTCGTCCTGCTCGGGGAGCGACTGTGTCTGCAGATTCTTGTGGATGATCCTCCAGCGATCATCCAGCTGTTTCTTCAGAGGTTCCCGTCAATCCGGTTCAACTAAAGCCCAAATCATACATATTACAGAAAATACTTGTTGCTATCCAACCACTTATGATGATAGTTTAAAGGTGCTCTAAGCGATGTCACACGTTTTTTTAGGTCAAAACATTTTTTGTCACATCCAGCAAACATCTCCTCACTATCCGCTAGCTGCCTGTCCCCTGAACACACTGTAAAAAAACGCGGCCTCTATAGACAGCCCAGGCTCCACAAAAGGCAACAAAAACAAACTGGCCCAGCCTGGACCACGAAACATAACAAACAGTGTTCCAGTCAATAACCAACAATAAATTTTCAGTGCATACCCATTTTCCTTCCTCAACACTTTTTTCGTCAAATTGATTCCCTAATTTTGGGTTTTATTTGGAATAAAAAGATCCCCAGAATTCGTAAGGCTTTTCTTCAAAGACCTAAAATATTAGGGGGAATGGCTCTGCCTAACTTTCAGTTTTATTACTGGGCTACAAATCTTAGGGTCATGCAATACTGGTTAAATCCAAATTTTTCTCATGACTCATTTGTATGGCTCACCATGGAAGCTACCTCATGTATGCCTACTTCGCTAGCAGCCTTAGTACATGCTCCCATTAAATGCTCATCTTCTCCCTACACCAAAAATATTATCGTTAAAACTACACTGAAAATCTGGAGGCAATTCAGACACCACTTTGGTTTACAAACCTCTTCTATTTCTGCACCTATAGCATCAAATTTTGCTTTCTTACCATCATTAATGGATAGGGCTTTCTCTCAGTGGTCGGTATTGGGTATTTTAACATTTAAGGATTTGTATATAGATAATATATTTGCGTCTTTCCAGCAATTACAGAAAGAATTTGCATTGCCCAAACACAATTTTTTTTAGATATTTGCAGGTCCGTAGTTTTGTTCGGGACACGCACCCTCAGTTTCCTAATCTCCCTAGTGCCACTCCCATTGACTTCTTCCTCAAACCTATTCATGTTATGAAGGGTATGATTTCACATTTTTATGAAGCAATCTGCTCCTTACGTGAAAGCTCACTTGTATCTATTAAATCTCAGTGGGAGGAGGACATAGGAGAAAATATTCCAGAAGAACAATGGGAAAAGATTCTACGTTGTGTGCATTCCTCATCCTTCTGCGCCAGACAGGGTTTGATGCAGTGTAAAATCCTTCATCGTACCCACTGGACTAAAGTTAGACTTTCTAAAATATATTCTGAGGTAGATCCCCTGTGTGATCGCTGTCATCAAGCCCCTGCATCTACTGCGCATATGTTTTGGTCTTGTCCATCTCTACAAATATATTGGTCTCTGATCTTTAAAACATTATCTGAAGTTCTTGGAATCTATGTTAAACCTTTGCCTGTCACAGCTTTATTTGGTACTCTCTCTCTTTCACTTGACATGCCTAAATATAAGACTGATTTTGTAGCTTTTGTCACTCTTCTGGCAAGACGCCTAATTCTAATAAACTGGAAATCACCTACACCTCCTACTCATTCTTCATGGATTAATGATATCTTTCATTTCATCAAACTAGAAAAAATCAGGCATACAATGAAGGGATCTTCTGACAACTTCTATAAAATTTGGGGTCCTTTCCTAGATTGTGTAGGAAAGTGAAATGGTTTTAAACACCTGTCTATATCTCCTTTGGCAGTAAAGAATCTTCTTCCATGTGATATTAACCTGAATATGTCTTTGGATGACCAAGCTTTATATGGCTCGTTATTTTATTTTATTTTATTTATTATTATTATTTTTTTATTTTTTTATTTTTTTTACTTTTTGTTTTGTTTTTTGTTTGTTTGTTTATGTTGCTGTTCTTGTTTACTGTTTACACTTTTGTCATTGTTTTATTCTCTCATGCTGAATGCTGTTTGGAAGTAATTTGCATCATATGACAGATCCATAACTGTATATTTCCTTTTTATTATTGCTTAACTTAGAATTAACCTTATTCTGTCCCCGTTTGCTGTACGGTCCTTTCGATGAACAAGAGGGATGGAATTAATTACATATAGGTGATATTCCAATGGTATCTGTAATTGTGTGATGTACTCTGTTTATGTGGAAAAATTCAAAATAAAGTTGGGAAAAAAAAATAAAAAAAAATAACCAACAATAATGATTTGGGGGTGGGGGTTGGGTGGTTAGTGCACATGCACATGAAGGGGGGTGTGTGGAGTGGAGGAGAGAGAAGCATGAAGAGGGAAGTTAGCTAGAGGAGAGATGTCCTAGACAACGACTAACGTTAAAATTTGATGTCACCCAACGTCATCCAACATCGCTTAGAGCACCTTTAAGATTGGTGAGAACAGAAATGCTAGATTAGCCGACTGGTGAACTTCAGTAATTTGTGCTATTTTTTTCTTTTTTTATACGAAACTTGGAAAAGATTTTGGCACTTTGCTATGTGAACACACAAAGAATCATGGACATGATTTGAAAAAGTTAAATGGTCCTAAAAAAATAGTCACACTTGTGCTCCTCGTGATCAAAGTGACAAATTGGAAATGAATGGGAGACGAATTTCATCTAGTGGAAAAGTTTGGTACTGCGGCCTAACAAAGTCTGACTGAAAGCTCATGTTTGGTAATATCAACCTCAAATTTGGAACACAACTTGTATAGATTTATGCCTTTGATTTTCTTGCAGTTTAACATTTATTTATTTTTTTGGAGTAAAACACGTTTTGTATAAAATATAAATACTTTATAATACTATAAATATTAAAAATAGTATTTTTGTGCATTTTCCTAATAATAAACTTAAACTTTTATAACTTTTTTAAGTTCGTTTTTTTTTACTTTACAACTTTACAATAATAATCTGCCAAGTGTCGTTTTTGAAAAGTCTGTGCTCCAAAGCATTCAAGATTTATCACAGTTTAAGTTAAATATATAAACTACATTAATATAATTTAGTACCATAAAATTGCCTAAAAATTCAAAATATTAAATAAAAACTTTATTGAATAAAAATATAGCACAAAATTGGTAAAAATGTTTTTGACTGCCACGCAAGGAACCCCAGTGGGTAAAAATAAATAAATAAATAAATAAATAAATAAATAAATGTGCAGTGTTGGTTAAATCTTTCAAAATAAAATAACACTAATTATTTTAAATTATTAATTTACAATATTATTAAAATAGTAGTTAAAGACACTCAATATAAAGTGGGGCCGAAACAAGAAATTATGCCTATTTTAGGATGCATTGTGACATTACAATCAAGGCAATCAAGCACATTTCCCCCAAATTCTCATTACCTGTTAAAGATCTCATTCTCATTACTGTAATGGGAAAAATTACCATAATAGCACACTTAACCCTGAAAAAAGCTGTTATATTAATGTAAAGTTTAGAACAATCTTATCAGTGAGTGATTTAAGATGTACAGGTTTCTTACAGTGAAACAAATATTTCTTACTCTATAGAGATGTTAAATGACTTTAAGGAAGAATTGTACCAACAGCACTGCTTCTGTCCATCCTTCTCTCACCTTGCAGTCCATCTCAGTGGAGATCTTCTCGATGAACTTGTTCAAGTCCTTCTCCTGCCCGCTGATCTTCCCGAGCAGCTCCAGTAACATTTTATTGAGCTGCTCTATCACGCTGTCGAACAGCATGCGGCTCACCTTGCTCTCCAGAGCCTGTTTGTTATTGAAATATTGTATATTTGAAATTTTCTTTTCATCCAGTTCCTTCAAAAGCTTGTACAGGGTATATACAGAAATTCTTAGGTTGAATTTAATACCTTTTAATACCTTTTTTAACACCTTCACAATATTTTTTAATACCAGGACGACAAGATGCAACTGTAGCGGTATAAAGTAATGAAATATCTTTCCAACAATAATAAAACATTTCATCACAATTTAATGAGGTGATTATAACTTAACTTCAACCCTGGACTCAAAAACCAACACAGAGACAGATAGAGATTGGTGGCCGATCCTTTCTTGCCCTCTGTTTTTTTTTTTTTAAGCTGTGATTTTACCACTTGATTTCATAGCTTTGTAAGATAAAATCCTTCTTTGCTAGACCTAATCATTATTTTGGTCTATAATCATATCAATATCAAAAAGTAGAATAAAAAAGTATAGCATTAAAAAGTTTATTTTAACTAATAGTCTAATTTTCTACCATAAACTGTACAATTGAATAAAATTAGCTGCCAGATAAAAAATGAGCTATTAGATAACTTGCTTTGCACTTTTTTTCTGGTTTCACCTCACTCCAGTTTTTTTTTGGTAATGTTTCTACACATTATGATATAAATAACCTGAAAATACTATGTAGTTTACATACATGAATTGTTTGTTCATGTTACTTAACAGTACATTAACTAATGTTAACAAATACAACTTTTGATTTCAATAATGTAGGCTACTAAATGGTGAAATTAGCATTAAGAAAGATTAATTAATGCTGTAGAAGTGCAGTTTATTAATAGTTAATGTTAATTAATGTAGTTGACTAGAGTTTAATAAATGGAACTTAGTGTAAAATGTTACCGAACTGTTACACACCGATTCAGACGTCTCGTGAGTTCAGTGTCGGACAGATCAGTTTTAACCATTCATTAAAGTGAATCGGTTCAAAGGAGTCATTATTTCGCGAATTATGCAGTGTGTCATTAGCGGACGTCTACGTGTTGTGTGATTATCCCGGCAGTTTAGGACATCGCACAAAATTTGTGTAAAAAAAAACACAGAAAACATTTCATCACTGGATAGGTTTTTTTGTTTATTGAAAGTGTGGTTTAACGTTATGTCAACTGAATGGGCGGAACGCTTTTCAGAGAAGATAAGGCAATGTATTTTTGCACAATTCACACCCAGCGGTAATTCAATGAAATAAATATCCGAATGCGCCACGTGAAACTTCGGTCTTCCGACCTTTTACCATCGTGTCAATAGATTTTGATTAATATGAGCGAGGGAGAGAGAGCAAGAGTGGAGAGAGTGCGTGCGCGCGCGCGACCGGGGCTCTTTCTCTCTGTTCGTTCTAGGGCTGCAACTAACGATTATTTTGATAATCGATTAATCGGACGATTATTTTTACGATTAATCGATTAATCGGTTTATGATTTATCATTTTTCCCCCAAGTAAATTATTAACAAAGGGTCTTTATCATTCAACATACTTTTTAGAGATTTTAACCATTTTGCATTGTCATATCCTCATCAAAAACATACCTGGAGTTGTTTTATTATGTGTTAGTAAGCCTTTGTCGAACTCTTCTGCAATCAAAACACTGACCCATACGTACTCTAGCAAATTTCACAAGGAGATTTCAAATAATGTTTTCACCATGGCAGTCCTTTGGGCTCCTAAAGTAGTTTAACATCCCGAACAAAGCTTATTAATGAATCTTGCAGAACATATTTTCACGAAGAATAAGAATAAAACAGAATACAGTTGCAGCAAATTGCATTTTATTTATTTATTTCCTGTAAACACACAGCTTATACCTGGGAAACAGCTTTATAGCTTATGCTGTGAAATCAATTAGAAAGTTGAAAGTAGCTCAACTTTATGGTAATAAGCTATGACGCGGTTCAGCGGCAAACGCCAGCAACCAATCGGAATATAGACGTCCTTCGCGCTGGCTGATTCCGGAGAAACATACGATGTAAACTTTCGTTCCAACAAAAACATTAGTTCCGAGAAAAAACAATTAATTGCAGAGTTTAACCACCATAGAGTGAAACAAAGTGTATCATTTGCATGTGTTTTTAAGTCCTGTCAGCTTGACAGGGCATATATAAGAACGAGCAGAGAGAGAGCCCCGGCCGCACGCGCGCACTCACCCGAGCGCTGTCTTGCTTCTCCCTCGCGCATATTAATCAAAATCAATTGATAAGATGGTGTCGATAAAAAAAACTCTCCAGTGATGAAATGTTTTCTTTGTTGACAAATCTTGTGCGATATCCTAAACTGCCGAATGCTGCTTCGTTCGATTAGTTTTATCTTCCGCTTTTTTCTTTTTCTTTCTCGAGCTCCACTGCCGTCTGCCTTCGCCATCTCGCTGAATGCTGCACAGATGCTGTGCGGGAAGCATGTGACATAAAACAAGGCCAGCTATTGGCTATTCGCTACTTCTCCTGCTGTACTGGCTGAGTAAAACCTCCGGTGGCTCATTACTGCCACACTTTGGTCACCGCAGATTTAAAATATGCACGAAATGAGCCGCTTACGGCAAATAAAATGAGCCGCTTACGGCAAATAAAAGTTATTTAGCAACTAATCGATGACTAAATTAGTTGACAACTATTTTAATAATCGATTTTAATCGATTAAATCGATTAGTTGTTTCAGCTCTAGTTCGTTCTTTTAGTTAACATGTCATGCACCCTGTCACGAGCGCTAGCAGTCATCTACATTTAAGCTACTCACCGATCAAATAAGGCTTTGGCCGGACAAAAATGTGCTTTGGCGGCCGCCAAAAAAAAAAATTCAATGCAGTAAAAACCCAGATGTCTCTTAAATGACTGAAATAGAAGCGAACTCGCGAACAGGTTTGGCAGCAAGCCAGCCGGGTACCCCCAGCCGCGCGCGCGAACGAAAACCACGTCACATGATATCGCTCAGGTTCTACTCGCAACATATAAATAAATCCACGCGAATTTTAGAAGAAAGGCCTGCACTTAACACAAATTGAAACTCATAGGCCTACTTGGATGGGGGTTCGAAAATTTAATACCTCGACAGATGACGTTTATTACCTTTTAATACTTTTTAATGGCCTTAATTTTGGCTAATTTCATTTACTACCTTTTAATACTTTTTACAACCCCGCGGACACCCTGTTGTACAGACGCTGGAAAAGCCACAACTTAAGTCATGCTCATCTCACATATATAACTGCTAAAGGTTTCTGTAAGGGGTTGAGTTGGGCAAGGGTGTAATAATTATAATTAGCTTAATTTAAGTACAAATTAAGTCAGCAGGAAGTCCCTGCCATGGCATGTGTCTCAGTGCAAGTACATTTTACTAGGGAAGCACCGATATGAAAACTTTGGCCGATAACCGATAACTCTTTAAATTTGAAAGTCGATAACCGATAAATTGGCTGATAAAGTTCAAATTTGTATATAATTTTTTGAGAGCCTGATTACAAAAACAAATGTCTCACCATTAAAATCCATGTCCCAAGCACACAATTATAATAATGTTCTCATTTTAATTTTATGTAGCCTATATGACTTGCACTGCACATGTTGAACTTAACTGTATTTTCCTTTTTGAAGTGATTTCAATCATATTTTAAGCAATTCAAAACCATCATGGCAAACAAAGTGTTTAAGTTAGAATCCACTCACAACTCTAAACGGCAGAAATTTTGTCCATCGTGTTTTTGTCCATTGCGATTAATCGTTTCCCAGCACTAATTTAAATATAATACATTTTCATTTAATTGCAATTAGGATGCAATTAAGTGTCTGGCAACATTACATTTAGTTCCCACTTAAGTATGTTATTTCCGTATAAGGAGTTTTTTTAAAGGGGTCATATGATGCGATTTCATGTTTCCTTTTTCTTTAGTGTGTTATGTAGCTGTTAGTGTAAGTATAAGATCTGCAGAGTTACAAAGCTCAAAGTGTCAAACCTTAAGAGATGTGCTTTATAAAAGTTAAGACTCAGCCACGCCTTCCTAAAATGCTTTGTTCAAACACTCCCCCTCAAATCTACGTCAGTGTGTGGGGGTGGAGTTACGTAACACCGCCCAAATGTATAAGGGCGAAAAGAAAGTAGGCGTAACTCTTATTCTCGCTGTATTACTGTTGTCGCCTGTGTTTTTCGTTGCGAAAGCGTAAATTGGTCAGATTTTGATCAGAAGCGAAATTAGAACACAGTGATTAAGCTTTATTTACAACACTGTTCCAGAACGGTTACAACTAAAATGTTCAATTGTGTGCTGCGTATTTTTTGGAGGACTGTTTCCAGAACCTGGGAGAGTACAAGGCCGGCTATGCACAAAGGCTGATTCTAAAAAACAATTCCATATTTGCAAGTACGTTCTGGCGCTTCTGACTCACAGACACAGCCTGTAAGTATATTTTCATATTTAAAAAAAAATTCTACTCACTATTCAAACGCAAGTTTTGAGCAGTATAGAGTAGCACTTGCTTGTCGCTTCTACGATCACAAATGCAGACATAGTTTTATGTTTATGTTTTCATAGTCTTCTAGGCTGATATTATCACCGCTCATTATTGCTTTGGGAGCTGATGTTGCATATATGGTATTTGGGCCAATCACAATGCTCTGGATCGCTGGCCAATCAGAGCACTCGGCCCTTTTCAGAACGATGAGCTTTATAAAAATCGATGCGTTTCAGAAAGGCGGGGCATAGAGGAGCAACAATAATGTACAGTATGTGTAAAATAATTACTTTTTTTAACTGGGTAAACACATTGCATTAAACCAAACACACAAAATAATGTACTTTTTAGAACCATCAAATGACCCCTTCTTTTTCAAAAGGATAATAATTTAATATTGCTGCGTATTAAAATCAGTAACTGAGTCTGAATGTACTGTAAATGTCCCTGTTTCTCGATGAACACAAGCTGTGCTGCTCTCACTCACGTCGATGTGGATCTGTTTCTCGCTGTGTTCCTCCATCAGGCGTCTGGATGTGCCATGGAGTCTCTCGTTGTCGGCCTGCAGCTCCAGTAAGACTCCCTTCACATCACTCGCCACATCAGTGTTCTGCAGCAAAACACACATTTCACAACATCACATTCACACAGAGGACATTTCCACCGATCTGTCGGAGCTCGGGAGACTCGGCTTCATTTCAGTTTCAACATAGCGTCGGCCCAGATCCGGCCCACACCTGGGCCGTGTGGAATCCACGAGTACCAGATGTGAGCCGGATCTGGGCCGACGCTGTGTTGCTGTCTGGGTTGCAACTTTGTCTCAAATGTTTCTTAAAATGTCTTAAGAAGAATAAATATAGACTCTTTTCATCTTGGTTTAATCTCTGTCCCTGTCTGTCATGTACCTTAGTCCTGTCCCGGAGTTGCTGGTTCTTGATATGAGTGGTCTTGTCCTCCGGTGGTTTGTAGTCACTCTTGGGCGACTGACTGACCTCCTGGTTTAGATTGTGATCTTCTTTCTGCTGTTGACCCTGATCCTGACCTGAACTCTGATCCTGAGCCTGACCTGAACTCTGATCCTGATATGAACTCTCACCCTGATCATGGCCTGAGCTTCGGACATGATCCTCAATCGTAACCCTGAGGCTGGTTAACTATAGGTGAACCGTAAAAAAAAAAATTAAAATAATTTTAAGGAAAAATAGTAACCCAATGCTAGAGTATTAAAACAACAGGGCTGGGCGATATATAGGTTATAGTGATTTACAGTTTTTTACAATCACTTATTGTTACTATTTTCCTTATTATTTTACTTATTGTTGTCATTCTTCACAACTCTAGACATGAAAGTTTCAAGATAACGAGATTCATTGTCACCAATTAGCATGGAGCATGAACCAATTAGACTCCAATATCCATGGATGTAGCCTAATATTTTATCATAATGCTTCAGACACTGTGTCTATGGTCCCAAATACTGTACCACCTTTTCAGACTATTTACAGTATTGACAGTACTGCACTGTATAGATAATCACTCCTGTTTTGTTTCTTACAGTACAAGCAAGCAAGTTGAGGAACACTGCATCTGATGTTTTAAGCCGGCCGCACACCGGACGCGCAGCTCAGCGCCGCGCCACGTCTAGGACAACTGCCACCTGAAAATCCGTTAGCATCAGCAATTTTCTGATTTCTGTAAATAAATATAAAACTAAATGTATATTGCAGTACGGGGTTAAGTCCGTATATACATTAACTACGATTTGAGACACATAAATATAAATTTAATATAAAACTATGTAAATGGCGCTGTGTGGCGCGGCAGGGTTTTGAACACGGTCCTGAGCCGTTGCTGGGCGCCGCGGACAGACGCCGCCGGTGTGTGTACTCTCATAGAGAATAATGTGTTCGAATTTAAAAGACGTGGCGCTGCGCTGCGCGGCGCTGAGCTGCGCGTCCTGTGTGCGACCGGCTTTACAGTCTTTTCTATGTCATAGCTAATTATTTTTGCTTTGATTCAAATAAACCTATGTTGTGATTGTACTGTCGTGTTTTGCATCAATATATTACAAACTCTGTTCAATGATTCCACTGTGTCTGTAGTATTCTCTCTACTACTGCAGTACTTTTACAGAGATGTATTTACTGTACATGTAGTGCCATAATGAAACCTGTATCACCTATTTTGTTCTACAATCTATCTATAAATTACAGGAACGTCTGTCTGTCTGTTTGTCTGTGTGTCTGTCTGTCTGTATGTCTGTCTGTGTGTCTGTTAACCGCATATCTCTCGAACCGTTAGTCCGATGGATTTCAAATTCGACAGGTGTCTTGCCACGGGCACGAGTAAGTGCAGTGCCAAGTTTGACGTTGTTTGGATGAGAAATGCTAAAGATATCGTTAAATATATCATTTTTAGAAGATTGTGGTTTAAAAATAAACATTCTGACATTAGAGGGTTGTATCATTCAAAGAAGCCCCAAGAAGGTTGTGGTTTAAAAATAAACATTCTGACATAAACACTCAGTCAGCTACACTGTTTACTTCTGGATATTATAGTTTGGTTCAAGAACGTGATAAATCCATTTAGATTAATTTGAGTAAAAATGTGTTTTCTTTACCAGGAAAGTGGCAAGATGAAAAACACTATTTTCTGTTTCAAACTTTCACATAGCATCTTTAGGTTATAATAACATAAAAAATTCAAATCCATATTTAGATTTTCAAAGATTTATTATAAAAACTGATTATTTTTCCCCAAAAATGCAATAAATTCATGACACTTTTTTTCCAAAATGTAATTAATCCATTGAATCAATATAAAAGTTTTTTTTTTTTATCATATTGAAACTGTTGAAATCAGCCATCGCTAAGAAATATCTCCTGAACTTTTTTGTTCAGCGATCAGCTCACAAAAACTGATTTTGCACGGGCACTTTGCACTGCTCCCTGAATCTTATTCATTTGTGGATGTAAACTGAATCTATAAGTCAGCTATAATGCTGTTTACTTCTGAATATTATATTTCATTCTGGTGCGCTTAATGTTATCGCTACTGTGTAAATGCTATTCACCAACTAAACATATCCTTTTCAGTGCGTTCACAGTCTCTTTCATCATTTGTAGTAGCCCATTCACAAACTGTTTGCTCAAGCATAGCGTTTTCTCGGAGTTCACGTTGTGCTTTCTACCATGCACAAATAAAAATGTCACTGAACTTTTGCTGTGTAATTGTAACAATGTGCACTCAAACACACCAAACCAACAATTAATAAAAACACACTTAAAAACTGATTTTGCACGGGCATTTTGCACTAGTATTTAATGATTGTACGAACAATGACACAGTGAAACTATCGGTTGCTTGTGTGTGGGTGATCTATAGTTATGTTTCAATGGTATTTCACAGTAAATTTGTTTTTTGAACCAATGATTGTGCAAGATTTCTTTAAAGATGTGAATGCACAATGCAATGCTTTGAACATTAGACAGCCTGTGTTACAAGTGATAACCGTTTTGAGTTTTGTGTCTAGAGTTTTGAAAAATGACATCAAGGTTCTGAAAATAGCAGCAAAGTGATTGTAAAAAACTGTATTAGTTATTTTATAATATTAACCTTTGGTGTTTGAGTTTGATATATTGCCCAGCCCTTAGGAGGGAGGAGTTCTGTCTGTCTGACCTGCTCTTGTATGTGTCTGTATTGTGCATCTTGGCTGCTTCTCTCTTCCTCTCTGTCACTCTTCTCTCTCATCAGAACCTGCACTTCCTCATCCAGCTTCAGCACTGCAGTCCTGTATGAGTGTGTGTGATGTACAAAGGGCTCAAAATGTCAACCAGTGAAAGGAAATTGCACTTGCTTTTCTAATTTAATCAGGTCCAGATTCATGCACTTCTGCAGTGCAAAAAACAAGTGGGATGAGTTTCTCCAGAAAATTGAGGAGAAAATTGTTTCTGATATATAGCATCATTATGTCCAGATTCTGCCAGCAATAAGAATGTCCTCACAAAGTGAGAAAGTAAGAAAACATCTAAAAATATTCTAATTGTACAGTTGATATAAAAAGTCAACAACAAAAGAATTAATGTAAAAATATATTTTTTTAAAACACTTTAAGTTTCTGTTATTATCTTTTTTTCTATGAAATGTCACAGGTTTTTAGTGGCATTGCATAGGTTGTCATTTTTCCGTTAAACGTTTTTCATTAAACAAAAGTTCTGATATGATTTATCTTTGTTTTATTTTATGACAAAAATGTATATCCACTGTATCTGCACATCTTGTTTTTGACACTGCACTCTGACTGATGCTACATGGTTTTAAACAATTCTACCCAAAAAAAACTGATGCCATGTGAAACTGTGGGACATGGTTTGTCCCATGTCTCTGACGAGTGACTGGTTAATCACTAGTACCTGATGTCGGAGTCGGACGTCTGCAGGTTCGGCTGCTCTGTCTGTGAGGCGTCTGTGTCCTGATCGCTCTGTCCACAAGTGTCTGAGCTCATCAACACACTCTCCCCCTCTGACACCTACAAGAGTCATATACCCTGTCACATGCTGCTTCTGTGAGTGTGTTTGTGTGTGTGTTTGTGTTTGTGTTTGTGTGTGTGTGTGTGTGTGTGTGTGTGTGTGTGTGTGTTTGTGTGTGCAAGCGTGTGTGCGTGCATGTGTGTGTGTGTTCACCTGGCTGAGCTGACCATTCAGCGCATCAACTTCCTGTCTCAGCACCTGGACGTCCTTCACCTGGACGTCTTGGTTTTCGTTCATACACTGAGGAGGAAACAGTCTTTGAAGATTTACTTGGTTTCATTTCATACCTCTCAGACTGGGCAACAGTAACTGGGAAACAAACACGCTCTTCAGAGAAAAAGCCCATAATCCCTTTTGCCTGAACTTTGAAGAGGGATCAAACTCTATGAGAGCACATCTGAATCAGTTAAGCACATCCTCTGTGTTTCTTTCTTTGAAAAGGCAAGCAATATACTTTCTGACCTTTTGAACTTTAACCCCACCAGAGGTTGCCATGACGGCACACAGCCCTGGGAATCACCCTTGAATCAAACAGGATGTGGCCTGGTAAACCCTATGTTATGGGGGAAATCCCAGAAATCTTTGACCTTGTGGGGACATTCATGAGGAAAAAACCTTATAAGTCACACTAAATGTTTTTTTAAAATATAAAAATGCAGAACGTTTTCTGTGATGGGTAGGTGTAGGGTTAGGGGATAGAATATATAGTTTGTACAGTATAAAAATCATTATGTCAATGGAAAGTCAACATAATTATATAAAACAGGGTACGTTTACACGACAACGATACGCTTAAAACCAAGAAGTTTTTCCTTTGAGTTTTCCATGCACAGTCGCCATATTGTCATAACGATCCCCATTCACACGGATCCGCAAAAACGACTAAAAATGCTGTATTCTGCTGCCAGGCCATTAGATGGCGATGAAACACTTTAGACTGAACACGTAATACACGTGCATGATGTCATCGTTTTAAAAGATTCATGTTTTTGATGTTTACACGGAGCCCGTTTTCAAAAACTTGCACTTTGAAACCCATTTTCAAAAGTTTTGTTTTCAGGCACCCAAAACGCTGTTGTCATGTAAACGAACGACCAAAACGCATAAAAAGTTTTATGTTTTTAGTTGAAAACGGTGTCGTGTAAACAACTCCTGAGTTTGACCTACACATAATTGATGAAAAATAATTGCCAAAATACTAATATGCCAGAAGTAAGATAAATCCGACAAAACCATGGGCTGTGTGTCATTCAGAATTGAACTGAGTGAACCATTTAACCATTTAAGTTTGGGGTTTGGAAATGTTTAAAATGTTTAAAAAAAATAATAATAATACAGGTCCTTCTCAATAAATTAGCATATTGTGATAAAGTTCATTATTTTCCATAATGTAATGATAAAAATTAAACTTTCATATATTTTAGATTCATTGCACACCAACTGAAATATTTCAGGTCTTTTATTGTTTTAATACTGATGATTTTGGCATACATCTCATGAAAACCCAAAATTCCTATCTCAATAAATTAGCATATCATGAAAAGGTTCTCTAAACGAGCTATTAACCTAATCATCTGAATCAACTAATTAACTCTAAACACCTGCAAAAGATTTCTGAGGCTTTTAAAAACTCCCAGCCTGGTTCATTACTCAAAACCGCAATCATGGGTAAGACTGCTGACCAGAAGGCCATCATTGACACCCTCAAGCAAGAGGGTAAGACACAGAAAGAAATTTCTGAACGAATAGGCTGTTCCCAGAGTGCTGTATCAAGGCACCTCAGTGGGAAGTCTGTGGGAAGGAAAAAGTGTGGCAAAAAACGCTGCACAACGAGAAGAGGTGACTGGACCCTGAGGAAGATTGTGGAGAAGGACCGATTCCAGACCTTGGGGGACCTGCGGAAGCAGTGGACTGAGTCTGGAGTAGAAACATCCAGAGCCACCGTGCACAGGCGTGTGCAGGAAATGGGCTACAGGTGCCGCATTCCCCAGGTCAAGCCACTTTTGAACCAGAAACAGCGGCAGAAGCGCCTGACCTGGGCTACAGAGAAGCAGCACTGGACTTTTGGACAAATTTTGCATGTCATTCGGAAATCAAGGTGCCAGAGTCTGGAGGAAGACTGGGGAGAAGGAAATGCCAAAATGCCTGAAGTCCAGTGTCAAGTACCCACAGTCAGTGATGGTCTGGGGTGCCATGTCAGCTGCTGGTGTTGGTCCACTGTGTTTTATCAAGGGCAGGGTCAATGCAGCTAGCTATCAGGAGATTTTGGAGCACTTCATGCTTCCATCTGCTGAAAAGCTTTATGGAGATGAAGATTTCATTTTTCAGCACGACCTGGCACCTGCTCACAGTGCCAAAACCACTGGTAAATGGTTTACTGACCATGGTATTACTGTGCTCAATTGGCCTGCCAACTCTCCTGACCTGAACCCCATAGAGAATCTGTGAGATATTGTGAAGAGAAAGTTGAGAGACGCAAGACCCAACACTCTGGATGAGCTTAAGGCCACTATCGAAGCATCCTGGGCCTCCATAACACCTCAGCAGTGCCACAGGCTGATTGCCTCCATGCCACGCCGCATTGAAGCAGTCATTTCTGCAAAAGGATTCCCGACCAAGAATTGAGTGCATAACTGAACATAATTATTTGAAGGTTGACTTTTTTTGTATTGAAAACACTTTTCTTTTATTGGTCGGATGAAATATGCTAATTTATTGAGTTTTCATGAGATGTATGCCAAAATCATCAGTATTAAAACAATAAAAGACCTGAAATATTTCAGTTGGTTTGCAATGAATCTAAAATATATGAAAGTTTAATTTTTATCATTACATTATGGAAAATAATGAACTTTATCACAATATGCTAATTTATTGAGAAGGACCTGTAAACTCTTCTGCTCACCAAGCAGTGAGCTTTTGATTAAGCCGTTTTTTAAAAATAAAAAATACAGTAAAAATAGCAATATTGTAAAATATAAATTTCCCACGGAAAAACATTGTGACGGGTCTAAAATATAAACACTTATAATATGTACCATAGTGAATCACGGTAAGACAAAAACATGTTTTGGAGGAAGGATTGATGATGTATTGACTCATTATTTAAATGTTGTTACATAGTGTACCTTCAAATATATTCTCCTATCCCAGTTAGATTGATTGCGCTGAAAAGTGTACAGTGTGTCATTGTGGATCAATCAATACATTGCTCTGTTTGTTTGAGCATCTCGACACTGGTTGCTCAGTCACCGGCATGAGTTTAGGCTGGACTATCTATTTGACTGACACAAATGACACACTTCACCTTTTACAACAATAGAAGTCTAGGGGAAGTTCTGTTTAGATAATTACATAAACTGTAACGATGAAAACAGCCTTTAGAGGAACTTGACTATCATATAATCTGATAACCCTAAACTGTGTTTTTAAAGAGAGGGTTAGAGGAAAGGTTAGGTTGGATTATTTTCTCTCATACCTTCTCTTTATCTTCTAGAAGACTGTCCACAAGAGTCCTGAGATGAATCTGCTGCTCTCCTGCAGACATCACAAACAAAATGTCAGAAACATACTTACACAAGCATATTAAAGTTTTTTTCGATTGCTAAACGACAGTGGGCACAACTGGAGTCACATGTGCAAAACTCTAACTACAGTCTGCACAGCAGCAGTTCATGTGGACCAAACTCTAGTTCGTCTTTCATTGCTTGAACACACTTTTCAAAACTCTCCCATGACTTTAACCACAACCTGCACAACACTGTGGATTTATAGCACTTTGTTCAAATGCTAACACACTGCTGTCAAAACTGTGAACCACACATTCAAAACAGACTAGATTTCAGCCTTGTGCCTTTCAAACACTGCTGATTGCAATTTCAGCTGAAAGGCTAAGCAGGTGTCTTGTTTTAGACTTGTTAGTGAACACACATGGATGGATGGATGGATGGATGGATGGATGGATGGATGGATGGATGGATGGATGGATGGATGGATGGATGGATGGATGGATGGATGGATGGATGGATGGATGGATGGATGGATGGATGGATGGATGGATGGATGGATGGATGGATGGATGGATGGATGGATGGATACCTCTATATTCTTTTAGATATTTCTACCTTTTTTTCTCATTACTGTAATTCCGTAAATTACTACAGACTATTGGAGCAAACTGCTAATTTTCATTTACCTTAAAGAATTGTTATGTTCTAAAAATGTAAATAAATCATGAGAAAGAATGTCACTCTTTTCTTTGAAGAAAATATTACTTTGTATGAAGTCACTGAAATTGTTCAAACTGTAAAGATGAAAAGTTTGTATTTTCTGTATTGGTGTTTAATGCTAGTGTTTTTACTCTCAGTGTGTTCTGAGTGACAGTGTGTGTTATCTCAGTGAGGGTTGTGCACAGTGTTTGGCTGCACTGAGCCTGTTTTGAGCCATGTGTTAAGAGCTGTGTTGCTTGGAATGAGTTTTGCAGGTGATGTGAACTGTTTAGCTCAGGTGACTGTTGGTAGTGCAGACTGTAGTTAGAGTTTTGCACATGTAGCTCCAGTTGTGCTCACTGTTGTTTAGCAATAAAAAAAAACTGTAACAAAAAGTAACTTGACACTTAAGTGTATTTAACTAGTACTAACTATTCATTTATTGTGTGCATTTTTACATTGACCTTGTAATTATTAAAAACACCTGCATGTAATTACAGCTGTAATTAATTTCTGTAATCACATCTATAATTACACTGTTAACCTTCGCTTACACTTTAACCCACACTTAAACCTAGCCTGGCTCCGCCCTCCTATGTACTTCCGCTTAATTTTCATTTTCCTTCAGTACTCCGTCTGGGTTTGCGGTATATTCGTGGGTTTTCTCTGCCCAAATTTTTACCGGTCCAATCAGCGAACAGAGGGAATGGCTGAGAACGATGACGTTAAGGTCGTGCGCTAGTTTGAGTTGTAGGGTTACATCTAGGGGTGGGGGGAAAAATCGATTCTTCGATGCATCGCGATGCGGACGTGGACGATTCTGAATCGATTCACAAATGTCAAAAAATCGATTTTCTAAAAAAAATATATATATTGTTTAGTTTTCACATCAGTACACTGTGTAAACCGCTCTGTTATAGGCTACGTACGTTATACTGCAATATGTGCAATTTCAGTCGCAAAAAGTTACATTTTGACTGTGCTCTCTGCAGATGTTTTTGATTGTAGTATACAGCAAACATTTCAAGTCATAACTCTTTATTATTTAGTTGTGTATAAGAGTGGCTTTGTATGTTACTAATTGAAGCTACAGTAAGTTGTTCAAAAATGTTCATTTTGTCTTCTTAATGATTAAATTGGACAATTTTCTTCTAGAAAGACAAGGTGTTCAGGTGGAGAAAAAACTTTTTCTTTACCTTGACATGTTTCGACTGCAACCTGCAGTCTTCCTCCACCTGAACACCTTGTCTTTATAGAAGAAAATTGTCCAATTTCTACAGTATGTTGGTTCTGATCTACTTCCTAAAGGAAATAAGCCTTTCATTTATTTTTTATTGTTTAGTTCAACTTGATGAGTCAATCATCACAATACAACACAATGTGATGTATTCATTTCTGTGTTCTACAGTACATAAGCTACATACAAATAATTCTGAAGTTATAACTACACGACACAGAAAGTGCTTTGAGTTGTTGTTACTCAATAAAAGAGTTAAGTAATTCAGCAGCTGACTTTTTTTAATACTGCAATCACTTTGTGGTGTATTTTCGTTTACTGTTGTGAAATGGAAAATCAATAATCGCTAATCGAGAATCGTTAATAATCGAAAATCGACTGTAATCGAATCGGGACTTCAATAATCGTGATCGAATCGAATCGGGAAATCAGACAGATTAACCACCCCTAGTTACATCACGACCAAAAGTAAGCGATTGGTTATGACAGATCCAGAGTGGCTCTGGGCAGATCCAATAGTTTTAAACTTCAACAGAGCACCCGCCTTCAATGAAGTTTACGCTTGTCAATGGAGAGTGGCCAGACTCTCTGTACAAATGAAATTTACCTAACAAATATTTTTTGATGCAAGTACATACTAGTTCATATAAATGGATATATTTGACTGATTTGCAGGTGTAAAATGCAGATGAAGGCCCTTATAATGCCCATTTTATATTAAAGGGGCTTTATATAGAGTTCAGAAACCCTTGTCATTAGCGACACCGGTGGCTTTTAAGTGAAAAGTCCATTGTTTTTATTATTGCTGTTTTGGACCCCATTGACTTCCATTGAATGGAAAAAACTGTCTTCAAAATATCTTGTTTTCCATAGATAAAGAAAGCCATACAGGTTTGGAATGACATGATGGTGAGTAAATAATGACAGAACTATCCCTTTAATCCCAGACAACGTAGTGTCGGCCCAGATCCGGGCCACATCTGGTACATGTGGATTCGATGTGGGCCGGATCTGGGCCGACACTATGTTGCTGTCTGTGATAAAACTTGTTTTAACACCGGCATATTTCAAGCAATAAGCCTCTTTCTATAAATGCCTCTGAATTATAAATGTGATTCGAATTATTATTGAATAATAGAAATAACGCAGGATGCTGTCGGTTGAGACCCTGCTGTGTATGTCGTACCCATTGCAGTGAGGAGATCCTGCAGATGTTGAAGCTGGTGATCAGCCTTGTTTGCTTCCAGCTGTCCCACACGGGTCTCCAGACTCTCGTGCCTGTCTCTCAGTCTGCCCACCTCGTCAGCCTCGTCAGACAGGGACTGATGTGGAGGAGAGAGATCTACACCAGGTGTCCCACCTGCACCTGCTCTGTCTTCCTTGATCGGGCTACCAGGGTTCAAAGGGAGGACGGTTACGGTGTCTTCAGCGGCGGAGACTGTGCCCTGCAACCCCTGGGAACGCAAGAGGGAATGTAATTTACAAAAGCACAGTTCATGCCACCTGAGGCTGAGATGAATGTCTTCATTTTTGGCCTCAGTTTCTGTTTGTAGATGTTGGTTATGCATTTACATTTAGCAAATCATTCATTCAGGTCAATGTTTGCCTCAACTACAGCTGCCGCCTGCTCTGACAAAACAATGACTGCGATAAGAACCTGCGAGATTTAGGATGGTTGTGAAAGGTTACTGGCTTCTGAAAGCTACAGGACACACTAAATTGACTTCGGGCTGTGTGTTGAGTGATTACGGCTGGACGTGCCTCCTGGATCTTCTGCCTCTCACTGATGAGCGCCGCCTGCATCTCGTCCCATGTGACACACTGTGTGAGCTCGTCTGGAACAGGGTACTGGGCCATCTTGTCCTTCAGCTCTTTCTGAGAGAGAGGAAAAATGTAATTCGCCATTTTCTTAATAAACATGACAATAATTATCTGACCACATAAAGTCCTTGTTATTGTTTCAGCACAAATCTCGCTCATCAGGAACAGTTACCCTAAAGTGGAAAACCATGATGCTCGTTATTGTGGTGCATTGTGGGAATGAATGAGTGCACTCGATAATGTCCACTATGGTTTTGGACAACACTACAAATGGCCGGTCCCTCAAATAGTGCCTTATTTAAGGGTATTGGGGGCGAAAGTAAAGGGAGATATTTGCTTTTACAGAAATCGCTTTTTAAGGACTACAACAGTGGTTCCCAATCCTGGTCCTGGGGACCCACAGCTCTGCACAGTTTGTATGTCTCCCTCATTTAACACACACATTTAAATGAATTCCTATGGAAGTAGGAATGAACTAAAAAACGTTTGCTCTTTTCTGCCCGTTCCTCGCCGTGGACGCACACCATATATATATATATATATATATATATATATATATATATATATATATATATATATATATATATATATATTTATTTTGTTACATATATATAATGTATATATATATATATATACATGTATATATATATATATATATACACATGTATATATATATATATATATATATATATATATATATAGCTGCGAGCAGCGATGGAGGGCCCAAGCCGGTGACACCGCCACCCCGGTGGCTTTAGTGTAACTAAAGGCACCAGGGTGGCGGTGCCACCGGCTTAGGCCCGCAATCGCTGCTCGCAGCTATATTTATTCATTGAAAACCCTGTTTCATCTATCCCGGCCCTTTTAGAGTGCATTAGAGGCTATGGCTTAGTCTGGATATAAGGTAAATGCTGAGAAATCAGAAGCAATGATGATTTCAGGACATTGGCCCACTCAGTTAGATAATGAAGTTTTTTTTTTCATTTTCGATGGTCTAGTAAGGGTTTCAGATACTTGGGTGTTACCCTTACACCCATGACAACACATTTATACTCTGCTAACTACATGCAGCTTTTTGAAACCATAAAAAAAGATTTGGCGAAATGAGATACTACCTCTCTCCATGTTTGGAAGTATTGAAAGAGTAAAAATTAACATACTGCCGAGGCTTCTCTTCCTATTTCAATCTCTTCCTGTTTTGGTTCCAGTCTCAGCGTTTAATACACTAGAAAAATGGATTTCAAAGATCTCCAACAAATGTTGAAAAATATTTTATCAATATAATCTACCTACTAAAAACCATACAGCACATATTTATGGGAAGTTAATGCAGGACCGATCTGATGACACGTTTGATATCAAAAGATACTGGGAACTAGAGTTAAATACTGTATTAGAGGATGAGATGTGGATAAATGAGTCAAATGTGGAAGGAATTTGATTGGAAAATGAAAATGAGATTCTTTAGAGTTCCACTGGTGGTTGCCAAATTTGACAGTACTTCGCCATTATCACAATGCTGGAGAGGTTGTGGGATGGTGGGGGACTATGTGCATATATTCTGGGAATGTCCCAAAATACAAGCGTATTGGCAGGGGGTTAAATGGGAAATTAAAGTTTTAGAAAGAGATATTCCAATGCACCCAGAATTTTTTTTGCTTGATGGTTTCCCCTCAGATCAGTTCAGTAAATCCCACTTATTTGTATTACATATATTGTTAATGGCAGCTAGGAAGATAATCACTATGAACTGGATGGAGGTGCATGAACCCACTGTGACAGAATGGACACATAGACTGAAACAGATATACATGTTTGAGAAGATGACAGCAGACTTGCAGTTGAAATCGGACATTTTTCGACATAAGTAGACATTAATTGAAAATTTGCCTGAAATAAATAGATTAAATATATGTTAATGTTTGAACAATGCAGATAATGTACTGCTATGTGGTTTATTCTCTGAAGTGCTATCAAGGATTTGTGTATTTATTTGAACTATTTGTTGATGTTTTCTTTTTTCTTTTCTTTTTTTCAGTTCAATAAAAACACAGTAAAAAAAAAAAAAGCCAATAAAAATGTTTCAAACATTTAATACCATTTACAATTTAGCGTATACTTAAAGGGGTCATTTGATGGTTCTAAAAATAACATTATTTTGTGTATTTGGTTTAATGCAATGTGTTTACTCTGTTTTAGGTTATAAAAAGTAATTATTTTACACATACTGTACATTATTGTTGCTCCTCTATGCCCCGCCTTTCTGAAACGCATCGATTTTTATAAAGCTCAATGTTCAGAAAAGGGTGGAGTTCTCTGATTGGCCAGCGATCCAGAGCATTGTGATTGGCCCAAAAACCTTAAGCGTGTGACAGAAATGTCACGCCCCTTACCATATATGCAACATCAGCTCCCAAAGCAATAATGAAAGGTGATAATTTCAGCCTAGAAGACTATGAAAACAAACATAAAACTATGTCTGCATTTGTGATCGTAGAAGCGACAAGCAAGTGCTACTCTATACTGTAACGTTCTGTGACATAATTGTTGTCCTGCAGTTTTATTGACCTCTTTCCGTGGCTGAAAAACACTGATTGATCGATATTATGTATGAGGCATATATACCTTTCGGTAAGTTGTACTGTATTATTAAATAAAAAGTAACAGATGATCAATTTACGTAAACTGAGGCGCTACAGCAATCTGTCACGTCACATTTACAAGCACCAAAACGGTATTTATTGTCTGAATTTCGTAATAAAATGGACAGAACCTGAGAGCTGAGAATTTTTTTCATATCAAAAGTAACCTGGGGGTTGTTCCATAAAACAAGATTAGAATACAAGCCAGGCTTATTTTGGTTAGTCAGACTTATTGTCGGTGGATTCTGTTTCATAAAGCAAACTTAAAATAGTTCAAACTCCGTTACCCTGGCAACTTACGCTGGGAAACTAGCCTGGTCCAGGGCAGGCTAACTGTCAGGCTAAGCCTCAGCTGTTACACAGATCCTCTAACACTGACCAACAAGAACATAATGATATTATGTTAACAGCAAGATAAAGTTTTTTTATATGAAACCATAGACCTTTATCTACAGATCAAGTATAATAATAGTAACACTGAATCATCTTGGAGAGAGTTTCATCGTGTTGACTGTCGTAACCGAACGCAACGCGATGCTGAATGAAGAATGATTGACAGCCGCAGCTGAGGGAAACGTTTACTGAGCTTGAATTTAACGACTTAAATATTAATTTCTATCTCACATTATACTATATAATGGCTTCAGAACACTTATAATATTGTGCACGAAAACTTATGGTGCTTTATAATGTTTGTGTGCCTTTTCTGGGGCTTAACAATAACACTGAATAGTATACGCACAATATCGGATTTGGATCAGCCTCGTCTGACCGATACCCGATCCGGCAAAAATGGCAGTATCGGAGCCGATACCGATACTGAGTATCGGATCGGTGCATCCCTACTATTTTAATAATATTGTAAATTAATAATTTAAAATAATTTGTGTTATTTTACTTTGAAAGATTCAACCAATTGCAATTTTTACCAATTTTGTGCTATATTTTTATTCAATAAAGTTTTTATTTAATATTTTGTATTTTAAGGCAATTTTGTGGTACTAAATTATATTTATTTAGTTTATATATTTAACTTAAACTGTGATAAATCTTGAATGCTTTGGAGCACAGACTTGAGTTTGATCTCTTTTCAAAGACGACACTTAGCAGATTATTATTGTAAAGTAAAAAAAAAAATAACTTAAAGTTACAAAAGTTTAAGTTTATTGTTAGTAAAATGAACAAAAATATTACTTTTAATATTTATATGGAATATTTATATATATATATATATATATATATATATATATATATATATATATATATATTTTAAAACTGTTAAACCGCAAGAAAATCAAAGCCATAAATCTATACAAGTTGTGTTCCAAATTTGAGGTTGATATTATGAGCTTTCAGTCAGACTTTGTTAGGCCGCAGTACCAAACGTCTCCCCTAGATGAAATTCGTCTCCGATTTATGCGTCACTTTGATCACGAGAAGCACAAGTGTGACTATTTTTGTAGGACCATTTAACTTTTTCGAATCATGTTCACAATTCTTTGTGTTTGTAGTACCTGAAGAAGAAGTAGGCTACAACAAGATTAAAGAAGAATAAAATAAAATAGAGCGCTGCAGTGATTGCTTTTTGACGGTGTATTGATTCTGAATGGCAAATAATAAAAGCATACATGTATAACAGATGCTCAGTACATTACATTATCAGTGCATACATCACTTTTCTTACAAAGTAATGACTAGCTGTAAATATAAGTAACTTCAAGCATGTCTCATCACACTAGAGACGTGTGGCATTTACAACTGACAGTGACTAACTTTTTTCAGATTAAATATTTACCTGGACCCACTAAATGACAGTATGAAATTGATGACAACAATGCAGCTGAGATATCAATTACATGCTCATGTCTAACCAATGTTCACTCCATCGTGTCCAATGTATTTCCTACAATAAGTCATAAGATTGATGAGAACTATTGAAATGCATAACTCAATTCACAGACACGAAGGAGTGTTAATTACCCAAATGTGCAAGTTTCAGATAACTCATAAAACTGAAACAACATCATGAACTCTTATATATTGAACTCTAGGGGGTCCCCGAAAAACTTGGCAGAAACAAAAAAATGATTTTCCAATCCTAAAATTATTAATGACCAAATCTATATATAGTTTTATGATTTATATAAGTGGATACTTAATTGTAATGTGTTTATCCCAAAATCCTTTGCGCTCTTTAACGTTTTGCATACAGTTGAATGGACGGAGCAATTAGCGGCTGCAAGTGCAGTACAGATGATGGAAAGATTTTTAAAGAATCCCGCTCCCGCAAGCAGTTCATGCAAATCTGACTTGGCGAATACTAAGGCAAAAACCAGAAAATATGACAAATCTTACATTGCGTTTGGTTTTACCTGCATGTTAAAGCAGGGAGTCGATAGACCCCAGTGTGTTCTTTGTCAAGAGATTCTCTCCAACGAATGCATGAAACCATCCAAGCTCAAGCGCCATCTACAGCAGAAACATCCCAATGAGGCAGAAAAATCAACTGACTATTTCAAACATCAGGAGCTGTGTTTGGCCCGGCAGGCTAGTATTTTTCGGCAGCAAGCATCAGTCCCTGAGAGGTGTTTAAAAGCGTCATATTTGGCATCACTCCACATCGCGCGTGCTAAGAAGCCGCACACAGTTGGCGAAGCATTATTATTACCAGCTACCAAAGACATCGTCAAAGAGTTATTTGGAGAGGAAGTGGCACGAAAGGTAGATTGTGTGCCTTTGTCAGACAACACAGTAAGCAGACGCATAGGTGAGATGGCCGATGATATTTCATCACAACTTTTAGAACAGCTGCAAGCCAGTGAATACTTTTCACTTCAGTTGTACGAAAGTACTGATATAGCGAATCAAGCACAGCTAATGGTCTACGTACGTCTTCTCGGTAAAGACAAATTTATTGAGGAACTTCTCTTCTGTAAACCCCTTGAAGGCAGAACCACAGGTCAGGACATATTTAATATGATGGATCAGTTCATGACGGACAATTCAATAGACTGGTCTCGGTGTATTGGAGTGTGCAACGACGGTGCTGCCGCTATGACCGGTAAGCACAGCGGCGTCGTGACTCTGATAAAAGAGAAAGCCCCCAACGCCGTTGGCACACACTGCATGCTTCACCGTGAGGCTCTTGTGGCCAAGCGCATTGAAGATGACTTGCATCAAGTGTTGAAGGATGTAATAAAGACTGTGAACTATGTAAAATCACGCCCATTGAAACACAGACTCTTCCGTTTACTCTGCAAAGAAATGGGTGCAGATTACGAGGGTTTGCTGCTCCACTCAGAGGTGCGCTGGCTTTCCCACGGCGCCGTGTTAAGTCGCGTGTACGCGCTGCGCAAAGAGCTGAGAGAGTTTCTCTCTGATGAAAACCTAGAACTTGCCAAATGTTTTGAAGATGACACTTGGATACTGAAGTTGTCATACATGGCAGATTTTTTCCAGCATCTCAGTGTCCTCAATCAGAGCATGCAAGGACACAATGTTCACATACTGAACGCACAAGTCAAGGTGCGTGCATTCATGCAAAAATGATCCCTGTGGGAAAGCAAACTGCAAGAAATAGTAACAGAAATGTTTCCTCTCTACAACCAGGAGCGCATCTCCTCCACTGCAGACAACATCACACCCATAATTCAGTCTCACCTGTCACATCTTCAGGGCTATTTTAAACAGTATTTCCCTGATTTGAACAACAACCACCTTGACTTTGTAAGGGACCCATTTGCACCAGGGGTTGGCACTTATCTGGATCTGGCAGCCAAGGAGCAACTGATTGACTTGTCAAATGATGGCGGGAGAAAAACAAGGTTCCCATCTCTTCCTCTATCAGAGTTTTGGATGTCTGTGAGAGAGGACTACCCTATGTTGTCAGAGAAGGCAATAAGGTCCGTGTACTTGGCGGCCAACGGATTTTCGTTTTGGAAGGGTAAAAAACAAAAACGAAAAACGTCCGGTTTCCCAATTACCATTAGTAAATAGGAAAACGAAAAACGGAAAACAACCCATTATTCGTTTTTTGTTTTGATATTCAAAAACGGAAAACGAAAAACAATCTCGTTATCCGATTGTCCTTGATGTGTTTATAGATGGAAATCGGAAATCAAAATACGCATGTATAAAGTCGTAATCCTTAATTCTGCATTGGTATTTTTTCGTGACCCGGAAGCGATCTTAAGTAGTAAGCAGTTGTCATAGATACACCCATAGATATCATAAAGGCTAGATGTCTCGTGCGCGCTGCTGGCCAATGGACCTCCATGGTCCGCACGTGGCGGCCATCTTGCCACAGACAGCTCGCTCACTCGTTTAATGGTGCATGTACTTTTAAATAACCATAACTTGCTCAATTTTCTACCGATTTTCAAACGGTTTGGTTTGTTATAAACGTCAGAGATGTAGTTATGACACTGCATAAATACACTGCATACATATGAATAATTACAACATACATGTTCAAGCATTCGGAATTATAGCCACGTTAATAACGTTTGTAAGAAACCAAACCGTTAGTAAATCCATCAAGATTTCAGCGAGATAAGAGGATTTGTGTGCGTGCTGATCACTCACTTTACATTAAGCCTGCCTGTGACAAGATGGCCGAACGGTGATGCCGGAAGTGACTGCGCCATAAGACATCTAGCGTTTAGTATGATATCTATAGATACACCCATAGATATCAAATATCTATGGATACACCTATGAGCGGTTGTATGCTAGATGTCGCCTTGGCTACGGCAGTTCAACTTGGCCACTAAATATTTAATATTCAATTATTTTAATGATCACAATTAAAGTTTTAATTTGATTAATTTGAACAAGTAAACGTTGCATTCATATTCTGGGCTCATCTGATTTTTTTGTACATAGCATAGCCTACTTTGTTATGATTTTAGTATCATAATGATTAATAAATGCACGCACAATTATCCGTGAACTTGATTTGAACAAATGCCTGTGTGTGCAAAATTCAGAATTAAATGAATGTGCAGCAATTTGTACAAATAGAGCGTCTGTAGGCCTATTATATTGTTGTAGCCATTTAATTAGCTAATTTAGTTTCATATTTGTTAAAATATTATAATGTTATTTTTTTTTCCATTTATGCTGATTTATGAAAAGTGAACAGCATGATTAAGATAGGATGCGCAATATATCGAGAGACATGGAGCGGGTCAGACATGATTTTGACCACTTCATTAAGTTTTGTAGAAAGCATTTCTTTAAAGTGAATTTCGTTTTATATAAATTGTATCTTAATTTTAATAAATTTTTCATCAACCAATTGCCTGGATTGAATAAATAATATAATATAATACAATACAATATAATATAATTAGGGCTGTCAAAGTTAGCGTGTTAATAACGCGTTAACGCAAAATCATATTAACGGCACTAATTTTTTTAACGTGCGATTAGCGCAGCGCGTATTTTCTGTTTGACCCGTGGCCCAACCCCTAGTTGGAGAAATGGAGATACACAGTGTTGCTAACTTAGCGGCATTGCAGACCCCTTTAGCGATTTTTTCCCTTCAACAAAGTGCCCAAACCTTATTTAGTTTCTGAGAATCTACCGGTACCGCCAGTACTGCTCTCTCAGCACGCGCGCGCGCACCTCTCTCTCTCACTCGCTCGCTCGCTCGCTTGCTTGCTTTCTCTCTCTCTCTCTCTCTGCGTCTCGCGCGGAGGAGCAGCGCTTTAACTCAGTTAAGCACAGATATTATGTTGCTTTTCTATTTTTACAAGTATAGCCGAAATCAGAGCACAGATATTGTCTTTATCTTATGTGAATTTGATTTCACCAGACGGCTCGATTATCAGAATTTTTGTGCAGATTAACTTAACATCTTGGAAGGGCGAGCTGGTTATGTCTTAATGGGTCGCGTTTCAGTCACCATTTCAAATTCATTCCGTTGTTTGACATCAGAAACAGTAAAATATACCAATGAAAACAGTTTTATTGAGAATTTAGCTTCATCAAAATGGGCACAGAGAGAGACAAACTACAATGTAATAGGCTAATAAATAATAAATGTACATTTAGTATTTTCAGAAGAGCTGCCCTGTCATGCATAAATCTAAACATGTTTGTGTTAGTAAATTGCTCAGTGCAAAGAAATAGAAGTAATGGTAACCTGGCATTTTTTTTTGTTCTTTCTACGTGTCTACATGAACAAGTTCTTTGAAAAACATCTGTGACCTTTGAAACCTTCTCGTCCTTATGCTCTATATTGACTATGGTTTCAATAATAAACATACATTTGCATAAAGCATCTATATTTATCCATGCCCACGTTGATTAGAGTATTACAGACTTGAAAAGTATTAATTTAAAGGGTCATTTCACCCGTGGAGACATGAATGTGTATTGAAAGTGGGTCATTTATGTAGAAGAAATGTGAAATTATTTTTGAAGACTGAGACTTACGTTGAAGTAAGTTGAAGACTTACTTTCTAGACTGAGAAAAGCCAGAAAATGTATTTTTGGCTTATGTGGATGAAAGACAACAACTCCCAGAATGCACTTGCTTCGCTGCCCTACAAGGCCACTCCCAAGCCACGCCTACCGGTAAGACAGCGCAGTTGAAAACAAAAACATCAAGGCAAGGCTAGGCTACGAGTGAGTCTCCGTGACGAGTTTGCCCAAAATGTCCGGGATTCGGCTTTTGCTTTCTACAGTTGCCATTCATCATGTTTACTGTGGCGAG
This sequence comes from Abramis brama, assembly GCF_963993115.1. Taxonomy (NCBI): domain Eukaryota; kingdom Metazoa; phylum Chordata; class Actinopteri; order Cypriniformes; family Leuciscidae; genus Abramis; species Abramis brama. Next base: position 13,968,045 of record NC_139963.1, on the reverse strand, counting down.
CAGGACGAGACTAGGGCCGCGGGAGAACGGCGCGAGGCCGGTGGCGTGATTACTGACGACCGACACCTGTGAGGCACTGTTCTCGTATCTCGCACGGAGGAGCAGGTATTTTCTTAGCAATGGTAAAACACACATCAACCGATCACGCCACCGGCCTCGCGTCTTTCAACCGATCACGCCACCGGCCTCGCGTCTTTCTCCCGCTGAATCCCGGACATTTTTGTCGATCTCGACGGCCGGACATGTCCGGGAAATAGAGTATGGTAACCCCTACTACTCAGCTTTCTTCGTCCCTGTTTTCTGCAGGTTTCTGCTGTTGAAATCAAACGCACTCGCACTGATCTGTGATAGGTCTGTTAGCGCATTAGGTCCAACCCCCTATAGGCGGGTTTGAAAGGGTGGATCTAGTGCTTGTAGTCTTAACAGAAATCCCCCCCTCTTACACTTCCTCCTAAATGACGATTTTTGCGTCATTGTAGGAGGAAGTGTAAAGAGGTAAATACAGATTTCTCTCGTCTCGGGGGAAAATGAAAAAATGTTGCATGACCATTCAATAGTATGACTGGGTTTCTAACAATGCAAAGCTTAATGCAAATGGGTGAAGTGTCCCTTTAAGGTACATTTAGAACAATTAAAAAAATGTGCGATTAAATGCGATTAATCGTGAGTTAACTCATGACAATATGCGATTAATCGCGATTAAAAAAAATTATCGATTGACAGCCCTAAATATAATCATGGAGGCGCTCGCGCGGTCACTTGCATTGCATGTGAACTGGAGTGCATCTCATCCTAACTTAACAAAACTCAGTGTACATGCCTTATTACAGACATGAGAAATACATCAAATACACAAAGCTTGAAATGTCTTTAAACAAAATAATTCAAAACAAAAAGAAAAAGGCTACTCTCTGATTATGTAATCCATTATGTGCATTTCTCTCTATAGGCGCGTTCACTACGAATATGGCGATCGTCAACTTCATCTTTGCAGTCGACACTGTCAGAAAACACTATTTATTAATAAAAATCAATGCATGCGTCACCGGATTTACAAATGCACATTTTGCTTGTTGAACGCACACATATTATGTCTAGTCTAAATAACGAGATATTATGTTGAAATAACATTATTATTAATAATACATCTTTTAGAATATTTGATTGAATGCTGAATGTTGCGCTTGTTCAATTTAATAAAATTAAAACTTTATTAATTTGTGATCATTAAAATATATATACGCATTCGTTCCAATCTTCCAATGCCGTAGCCAAGGCGACATCTAGCATAACCGCTCATAGGTGTATCTATGACAACTTTCTTACTAAAGATCGCTTCCGGGTCACGAAAAAATACCAATGCAGAATTAAGGATTACGACTTTATACATACCATACGTATTTTGATTTCCGATTTCCATCTATAAACACATCAAGGACAATCGGATAACGAGATTGTTTTTCGTTTTCCGTTTTTTAATATCAAAACAAAAAACGAATAATGGGTTGTTTTCCGTTTTCCTATTTACTAATGGTAATTAGGAAACCGGACGTTTTTTCGTTTTTGTTTTTTTCCTTTCAAAACGAAAATCCGTTGGCCGCCAAGTACACGGACCCAATAAAATGTCTTTTACCTTTTGCCACAACTTATTTGTGTGAAGCTGGATTTTCAGCACTGAAAGTACTTCAGTCAAAGCACAGAGCCCGTCTGGAGGTTGAAAGTGACATGCGTCTGGCTCTCACTAAAATGAAGCCACGTTATGACAAACTATGTAGAAGCCACCAAGCTCATCCGTCCCATTAGGAGTTTTGAATCAGTGAATGATTCAAACTGGTTTGATTGTGTTTGTAATGCAAATGCTGTTCTTCAGGTTTAACTTGTCACATTATAATGCTGTGAAAGAAGGTTCCTTTTTCACTTAATGAAAATATAGCAGCAATTTAGCAGTGCCTTAATTAGAAAAGGTACCCAGTTCAATGTAAATATTTTGCAGTTTTCCATAAATACAAGACAGGGGAAAAAAACTACAGAAACTACAAATATTACAAATGTCCAGGTTTAACTATTCATCTACCAGTGCCTTATTTAGAAAAGCTATCTTGTTCAGTTTATGTAAATATTTCGTTTTTTTTTATGAAATATAAAATAATTGTGAAAATCATTTTTGGCTACAGTGAGTTGCCAACTAATAAAATAAATAGTTTTTAAAACAATACCATTTTGCATGCCTGTGAAATTCCTAACGGTTCCTAACAGTGGAACAAATATTTCTTTCACTTATAGAGTGTACTTTACTTTACTTATAGAGATGCTTTTTTTGACTTTACTATTACTTATAGAGATGTTAAATGACTTTGGCCCGGTTTCACAGACAGGGCTTAGACTAAGCCAGGATTAGACCATAGATCAATTAGGACATTTAAGTAATTTTTATAAACATGCTTAGAAAAAAACATTACCGATGTGCATCTTAAAACTAAAAAGGCACTGTATATTTTATATTTTATATTATTTTTTTAAGATCAGTCAGTGCAAGTTTATTTCAGTGGAAACAGCTCACACTTACATTTTAGTCTAGGACTAGTCTGAAGCCCTGTCTGTGAAACCAGGGGTTTAAGGAATAATTGTACCTACAGCACTGCTTCTGTCCATCCTTCTCTCACCTTGCAGTCCTTCTCAGTGGAGATCTTCTCCATGAGCTTGTTCCAGTCCTTCTCCTGCCCGCTGATCTTCCCGAGCAGCTCCAGTAACATTTTATTGAGCTGCTCTATCACGCTGTCGAACTGCATGCGGCTCACCTTGCTCTCCAGAGCCTGTTTGTCCGCTTTCTGAGGAGAAAAGAGACGATGTCCACTGACTGTGAGTGTCCCATGGGGAACTTGAAATATTTATGAATGGTATAAATAAAAAAAAACCTCACAATTTCAGTCTTCATCTCCACCAGTTCCTTGTCTGCTTTCTTTTCATCCAGTTCCTCCAAAAGCTTGTACAGACGCTGGAAAAGCCACAACTTAAGTCAATGTGCTTCGTACAGCATCTCACATATAACTGCTAAAGGTTTCTGTAAGGGGTTGAGTTGGGCAAGGGTATAATAATTATAACTAGCTTAATTTAAGTACAAATTAAGTCAGCGGGAAGTCCCTGCCATGGCATGTGTCTCAGTGCAAGTACTTTTTACTAGGGATTTATATTTGAAAGTCGATAACCGATATATAGGCTGATGAATCGAAGTTAAAAATTTTATATCATTTTGAGAGCCTGATTACAAAAACGACTCTGTTACTCATGTAACCTCGGTTCTCTCTAGATGAGGGAACGAGTGTTGCGTAAGCTAGCTTACGCTACGGGAAAACCCCTTTTCTCGAGAAGATTGAAGCCAAAAATTATCCTTAATTTTTCTATAATTTAAAACGCATTTGCTGCAGCGAGCAGACCTAGATGAGGCAGCTCGCGCGCCTATTGGCTGCTCTGCGGCTGCTGCGACGTATGCACTAATGAGGCCGCTCTGAACGTCACGGCCTGGCAAAATGGGCGTGGCTTATGGCTATAAATCCCAGACAGGCCGATGAAATTCATCTACCATTTATTTCCAGTGTGTCACTTTGATCACAAGTGTGACTATTTTTGTAGGACCATTTAACTTTTTCGAATCATATCCACAATTCTTTGTGTTTGTAGTACCTTTAGAAGTAGTACAAAAAGATTAAAGAATAAAATAAAAGAGAGACGGCATTACAACTGACAGTGACACTCGTTCTTTACAAAGAGAAAACACATTTTCAGACTAAATATTTACCTGGACCCACTAAATGACAGTATGAAATTGATGACAACAATGCAGCTGAGATATTCAATTACATGCTCATGTCTAACCAATGTTCACTCCGTCGTGTCCAATGTATTTCCTACAATAAGTCACTTACAAGATTGATTAAAACTATTGAAATGCATAAATGTTAATTACCCAAATGTGCAAGTTTCAGATAACTCATAAAACTGAAACAACATCATGAACTCTTATATATTTAAACAATGTTGACATAAATGACTCTCTCTCGTGTATAGCGGGCTAACGCGCTAATCGCGAGGCATCCATGCTAACCATGTGCTCAGAAATGCTAACACATGACACACTATCACTAAACTAAAATGAGCTACTTTCAATCCGTACAACAACTCATCCGTGTTGCATTAAACAATGTAATTACTCAAGACCGAAGTGTTTTAAGTTACCTGAAGAAGTACAAAAAGATTAAAGAAGAATAAAATAAAAGAGAGCGCCGCAGTGACTGCTTCTATTGATTCTCTATTGATTCTAAAATGGAGCGTATCACGGGCGCGCGCCACATACCGAAGTGTGCGATGACGTCATCACACTGGTATGCCAAATGAAAATAATTAAATTAATTAATGCACATAACGCTCTTACTTGTTTCGTTTACCTAAAGCACAAATAAACATTTAAACAATATTAGCAATATCAAGAAAATAACATTGAACAATTCTATAATGCATTTGAAGAAATTAATACACATAAAAATCACTATATCACATGTTCACATAGCAAAGTGCCAAAAATCTTTTCCAACTTTCGTATAAAAAAAAGAAAAAGAAAAAAGGACCACAAATTACCGAAGTTCACCAGATGGCTAATCTAACATTTCTGTTCTCACCAATCTTAAAGGTGCTCTAAGCGATGTTGGGTGACGTTGGGTGACATAACATTTTAACGTTAGTCGTTGTTAACGTCATCTCTCCTCTAGCTAATTTACCTCTTCATGCTTCTCTCTCCTCCGCTCCCCACACCCCGCTTCATGTGCATGTGCACTAACCCCCCAACCCCCACCCCCAAATCATTCTTGTCGGTTATTGGCTGGACACTGTTTGTTATGTTTCCTGGTCCAGGCTGGGCCAGCTTGTTTTTGTTGCCGTTTGTGGAGCCTGGGCTGTCTACAGAGACCGCGTTTTTTTACAGTGTGTTCAGGGGACAGGCAGCTAGCGGATAGTGAGGAGATGTTTGCTCTATGTGACAAAAAATGTTTTGACCTTAAAAAAATGTGTGACATCGCTTAGAGCACCTTTAAACTTCCATCATAAGTGGTTGGATAGCAACAAGTATTTTCTGTAATATGTATGATTTGGGCTTTAGTTGAACCGGATTGACGGGAACCTCTGAAGAAACAGCTGGATGATCGCTGGAGGATCATCCACAAGAATCTGCAGACACAGTCGCTCCCCGAGCAGGACGACGCCGCTGGATTTAGGTAGTGAGTGAACAGATTCACTTTTTCTAAGACGTATAGTCCTTATGTGCCGAAGCCATCTTTACAGTTTTGTCTTTGAACTTTTTTGCAGTAGCTCTGTATATTATTTCTATGGCATCGCTGTCGAAGAGTGATTAGCTGGTGAAGTGGATTTACTTATTGCAGTGTTAACGAAAGATATCATGAGAGTTGTAATGTCTGAAGCGGATGTCATAACAAATGTCAGTAGACCAGGAAGATTTAAAAACAAGAGTTTTCATTCATAAATCTGTAAGATCTTACCTTCATGCTGTGGAAATACAAACAGGAAGAACACAACCCCTTACATATATGGTCTATATATATTTTTTTGTCTATTTTCCTGGCAAGTGGTTTTTGACCAGAATAAGCTCTAATGTGGAGCAGACTTTAAAGCTTGACCTAAAACATAAAATCAAACATATTGAATCCTTATATGCCCAAAGCCCTCTACGCAAGTGTGTCAATACAAAAACCAAGCTTGATTTTATGTGTTGTTGCATTCATAGGTTAACGCAACGCAAGGAAAGGGCCACATGGGAATTAGTTTACCAAGTATTTGCATCCTTGTGTATGTTTCTGAAATGTTCAGTCAGCCACTAACTGAATAACCGTCATATGACTAACATGATGATGGTTGTATGAAACAAACCTCACTGTCTTTGTGTCTTTCTCACTTCGTCATAGACAATTAGTGGCCCGGTTTCACTGCATCTCCTGCGATCGTCCAGTGGACATGATGACACCAGGACCGTACATACTTATTACACAGGACAACTGACATGACACGCATGACACACC
>NC_139963.1:13900262-13961762 GCF_963993115.1 Abramis brama | reverse complement strand
TTGTTTTGTCAAAATTCATTCATTAAGAATTAGTTATTTAAAAAAATATATATTAAACTGTTCATACAGACAATGAATACACTTCTTCTACAATGACATTGTTTCATTTTCTGAATTAAAATAAATGTCATGATAAAAAAATAAATATGTCATAATAAATAAAAGTATTAAAAATAAAAGTATAAATCAATAAATAAAACTAATATTGTCTTGAATAAAGCACATTTGGGATGAGTTATTAATCAAATCAGTGTGATGCTACCAAAATACAGGGATTTTGTTGTTATGACATCAGTGTTGATTAAGTTATTAATGCAGTTTTTAATGCAATTACATCAGAAGTGTAATTAAATTACAGAAAAATTTTACTTTTTCAAGGGAAAAGTAATTAAATTACAGTAATTAATTACTTAGTAAAATGCCTTACACTCAACTGTGACAACAACATAAAGCAATATGTCTATGTGTTAAATATTTTTTGTTATAAGATAATTTAGATAAAATACTTAAGTATATTCAAGATGTTACTTTATGGTTGAATCACTTGACATTTTTTTGAGTAATTCAATCAACTAGTGCAAAATGCCCCTGCAAAATCAGTTCTCTTACGAGAGTTCTCTCGTACTGCGTTTATCAAAACGCTACGGGAAAAGTCTCTTTTCACGAAACACTGAAGCAAAAATTATCCTTTAATTTTTCATATATGTAAAACGCGTTGCGGCAGCAGCAGACAGCTGAAGCAAGACGGCTTGTCTGCTCATTGGCTGCTCTGCGGCAACTGCATAAGCCTATCGAGCGCAGGCTGATGCAACATCAGACCAATGAGGGCGCTTCACGCCCTCCTCGCCACTTCCCGCCGAGACGGGCGTGGCTTACCTCTATAAAAGGAGCTCGAGAAGGCTGACTCACTTGATTTTAATCTCTTCAGCGAAGCGCACGCATCGCTGGATCACGGAAGCAGCGTCGTTCGAAGCAAGCACTTCAGCGGGACGAGCCCTCGAAGCCGCTGGCCTACGCCGCCTTCTACAGCCGTACCTGCTGCGCTTTCCGACGCCCATATCCTTTACTGTGCTCTGTTTGTGTGTGTGTGTGAGTGTTCTCGTAGCACTCACCCCCTAAAAGAGCGGCGTCTTTTTAAAGATGCCTAAATCCTGCGGCTCGTGCAGAGCCCCACTCGCCGGGGAAGACGACCACGTCATCTGTGTTTCCTGCCTCGGTGAGGACCATGCAGCGCTCGCGCTCGCTGACGGCGGCTGCCCTCACTGCGAGCTTTTGCCTATGGTGGCTCTGAGGACCCGCCTGGCATCCTTCTCGAAGCCTGCATTCTCCGCCGCGATGCCGCGCCGTAAGAAGCGCCGCTCGCAGCGCCGCTCGCAGCGCCGCTCGCAGCGGGTCCCGGAACCCTCTCCACCCCGATCAAGCTCGCCGGTTCGCCCGCCAGCTTCACCGACCTCCCCCGAATCACTTCCTGATGCTCAGCGCCCGCAGCCTGCCGCCGCTTCATCAGAGGAAGTTGTTTCGGTGGCCGCGTCGGGGGAAAAGGATTCCTGTTCTCTCCTCGCTTCAGGCAGCGAGGATTGGGCGAGCTCTGAGGACCTCGCGCCTCCTGCCCGAAAGCCCTCAGTGAGAGCCAACATTGAGACGGAGCTCATGCGAGTACTCGCTTTGGCCGCGGCGAGCCTCGGCCTCGAGTGGTCTGCACCGGAGCCCCCCTCTCGCACCCGGCTCGATGGTAGCTTCCTCCCAGGTGAGCGCAATTCTCCGGAATCTAAGCCCGCTCCTTTTCTTCCTGAGCTACATGAAGAAGTTGCGAAGGCCTGGAACGCGCCCTACTCTGCGCGTACGCGCTCATCTGTGTCGCCTGCATTCTCCTCGCTGGACAAGGCGAATGAACGAGGCTACTTTTCTCTGCCGCCGGTGGAACAGGCTATAGCGACCCATCTGTGCCCGCCCTCTGCTGGACGGCGGACTAAACCGGTGTTACCTTCAAAAGCCTGCCGCATGACGTCGACGCTGCTCGCGCGAATATTCTCCGCCGCTGGGCAAGCCGCGTCAGCGCTACACACCATGGCTACTTTACAGATTTTCCAGGGTGATCTCCTCCGTAAATGGGACGAGGTTGGACCTGATGCTGTCTGTATTGCGGATTTGAGGAGTGCTTCGGACCTCACGCTCCGAGCCACCAAAGCTGCCGCACAAGCCATGGGACGCTGTATGGCTTCCGCCACTGTCGCTGAGAGGCACTTATGGCTGACGCTCACGGAGATGGCCGATTCCGAGCGCATCGCGTTTATCGACGCCCCGCTGTCTTCCGCTGGCCTCTTTGGTTCTTCTCTCTCCGAGTTCGTGGAGAGATTTACCGAAGCCCAGAAAGCGTCTCAAGCCTTCAAGCACTTCCTACCGAAGCGCTCTGGTTCCGCGGCGGGTCGAGACAAACGGACCCCGCGAACCTCACAGCCTCAGCCCCCGCCTTCGGCCTCCTCTTCGCAGCAGCCTCAACAGCGCAGCTCGAGACCCCGCTCTCGATCGTGCGCCCGGCGCCCCGCGCGCGCGCCGCGACCGAGGATTGTGGTGAAACCAGAGGCCCCGAAGAAGTCCTAGCCCGCCTAGGAAAGCGCAGGTGTGTGAGTCCCATTGCAGCCGGCCTCCCACCCAAGCGCCTCGCTGTCTCAGCCCCAAGCTTCGCGGCTGTCCCAGCGTTCTCTGCGAAGCGCAAGCCTGTACAAGTGCCCGCTTGCCTGCACTCAAAAGCCGTTTTTACGGCTACCCAGATATGTCTCGAAAAGAGTGTGATTTCTGGTGTCCCGGCCACGGCCGATGGTGCTATAAATGTAGTATCGATGCCCACTCCTCTGTGCCCATCCATACACATAAGCACAGCCCTGCACTCAGGGCTCGCGCAAATAAAATCGACTCAGGTCGATTGCGCCCCCCACATAGTAAAAGTGCCCACTACTCAGTGCCCACGAACACTATGTCTATCAGATCACAGGCTCTCTGTAAAAACGAGACCTGTGAGCGCGCGCGCTGCTTACACAAGCAGCGCGCCCCAAGCAGTAAATGTGCCCGCTCCCAGCCCACATCTACTCGCACACATGAGTCCCACGGGGCTCGCGCAGCCCTCCCTCACTCAGTGTTGTAAGGTCGAGGGCGAGCGCTCCGCCCGCTGTATTAAGCGCGCCCCCCGCCTCAAATGCCGCAGGCATAACGCCTATGTTTGTGAGCCCCGTAGCACCTCTGTCGCACGGCGAACAGAGCGCGCTCTGTATCCGGCCCTTAGCCAACCATGCAGATGCATGGGCAGCGCTTCCAGGGGTTTCGGACTGGGTCTTAGGCATTATAAAGAGAGGCTTCTCGCTACAGTTTTATCGACGCCCTCCGCGCTTCACAGCGCGCGTCGAAACTTCGGTACCGCTGAATGTAGCACACCTACTTCGCGCCGAAATATCAAAACTGATAAGCAAAGGGGCGATAGAGCTTGTTCCCCGAGTTCAAAGCGAACAGGGGATATACAGCAGATACTTTCTAGTCCCCAAAAAGGACGGCGGTATCAGACCCATTCTGGATCTAAGACGACTGAACAGAGTATTAGTGAAACGCCGTTTCAAAATGCTCACAACCAGCAAAATTCTCGCGCATGTTCGCCGAGAAGACTGGTTCATGTCGATAGATCTGAAGGACGCGTATTTTCAAATACAGATAGCGTCACATCACAGGCGATTCTTGAGATTCGCCTTCGAGGGTCAGACATACCAGTATACAGTCCTGCCTTTCGGCTTGTCCCTGGCACCTCGTACTTTTACGAAATGCATGGACGCAGCGCTCGCTCCTCTCAGACTCAGAGGCATGCGAGTGCTGAACTATTTGGACGACTGGTTGATCCTAGCCCAATCACGATCTCGGCTCATAGAGCACAGAGCCATTTTACTCGATCACCTCGAGAATCTTGGTATCACGGTCAATTGGGCGAAGAGTTCACTGAACCCCAGCCAAACGATTCCGTTTCTGGGTATAGTTCTGGACTCACAGTCTATGACAGCGCGGCTGTCGCCACAGCGCGTGCTGAACATTCAGCGCGCGGCGATGTCTTTCCGCCGCGGCGCTTTCACCCCGCTCAGAAAATTTCAAAGGATGCTGGGTCTCATGGCCTCAGCATCGTCAGTTCTCCGGCTGGGCTTGCTCCGCATGCGCCCGCTGCAGTTCTGGTTGAAAGCGCGGGTTCCGTGCAGAGCGTGGGTGTCCGGTCATTTACGCCTCAAGGTCGATCAGGACTGTGTCACAGCCCTGGTACCTTGGATGGCGAACGACTGGTACCAATCAGGTGTAAGCCTGGGGACTTCCTCGAGGGTGAGGATGGTGTCTACGGCTGCTGAATGTGGGCCCGGACAGACTGTCCAGGAACAACGTTCCTACAGGCGAATGGTCTCTACACCCACAAACAGTCCGGCTGTTGTGGGAGAGATTCGGCAAAGCGGAGGTGGACCTATTCGCGTCCCGCGAAAACGCTCACTGCCCCGCATTCTTTTCAAAGACCGACAGCGCGCTGTCCCAAAGGTGGCCGCGCTGCCCGCTATACGCTTTTCCCCCCGTCTCCCTCCTGCCTCAGGTGTTGGAACGGGTCAGGAAAACGAAATGCCCAGTGCTGCTTGTAGCACCGTTCTGGAAGAACCAGGCATGGTTCCCAGTTCTGATGCAGTTAGCAGACATCGCTCCATGGCCAGTGCCGTTGAGGAGAGATCTCCTCTCGCAGGCCAGGGGCTCGATCTGGCACCCACACCCGGAACTATGGTCCCTTCATGTGTGGGCGCTCAACGGATACCCGTTGGTCTCGCAGAGGGAGTCATGAATACCATCACGGAGGCTAGAGCGCCGTCGACCAGGCGACTCTACGCTTCAAGTGGTCGGTTTTCTCCGGCTGGTGTACAGCTCGGAGCCTTTCACCCCTCGAATGTGAGGTAACGGAGGTTCTCTCCTTCCTACAAGAGCTGTTGGATAAGGGCAGATCCCCTTCCACGCTCAAAGTGTATGTGGCGGCTATTTCAGCGTTCTCCGGTTCAACGCTGGGTCAGTCACTAGGAAGGAATGATTTAGTCATCCGCTTCCTCAGGGGAGCTAGGAGACTGAATCCACCCAGACCTCCGTCAGTCCCTATGTGGGACCTTTCTACGGTCCTGGCGGCCATGAACACGCCTCAACACGCCTTTTCGGGCTCAGGTCATTTCCCTGGCTGCCCTGCCGGCGTCGAGTGAGGAAGGGGACTCGAGTTTTCTTTGCCCTGTTAGGGCTTTAAGAACTTATATGTCCCGCTCTGCTGCCTTTAGACAGACAGAGCAGCTCTTTGTCTCGTTCAGCGGACGTTCCAAAGGAACGGCTGTTTCGAAACAAAGTCTATCCAGATGGATAGTTGACGCCATAGCGCTGGCTTATACTGCCAAGGGCATTCAATGCCCGTTGGGAGTCAGAGCGCACTCTACGAGAGGCGTTGCCTCCTCGTGGGCTTGGTCCAGCGGGATTTCCTTACAGGATATATGTACGGCGGCAGGCTGGGCCTCTCCGTCTACATTTATCAGGTTTCATAACCTAGAGGTTCCCGCCTTACAGGCTAAGCTTTTGTCGGTGTAATACTATACCGACTATACTGGGCTGAACTGTGTAAGACCCACGTTTTCCCACATTAGTGCAGGCTCCCTACCCTGGCTATGTGATGTCATATTCGCGTCTGTGGACATGTCTATATAAGGACGGAGGAAACCCCTCCTGTCCTGTAGACTCTCCCTGTGAGGTCATGTTAAGCCTGCGGACGCTACAGTATAGGGAATTAAGGCTTCCCCCCTTATTCCCTGACTCTGTGTGAGTCTATCTGGTGATTATGCACTGTATGCCTGAAATAGCTTCCGGTGATCAGTGTTTTTATCCCAGCACGCACGGCGTTTTGCAAGGGGTTCCCGTAGCGTTTTGATAAACGCAGTACGAGAGAACTCTCGTAAGAGAACGTACTCGGTTACTAACGTAACCTCGGTTCTCTCTAGAAGAGGGAACGAGTACTGCGTTCCCTTGCCGTGCGTTTGGTTCACTCTGGTTCGCTTCGGCGATCAGAATCAAGTGAGTCAGCCTTCTCGAGCTCCTTTTATAGAGGTAAGCCACGCCCGTCTCGGCGGGAAGTGGCGAGGAGGGCGCGAAGCGCCCTCATTGGTCTGATGTTGCATCAGCCTGCGCTCGATAGGCTTATGCAGTTGCCGCATGGTAGAAAGCAAATACTGATACTGACATAATGACATACAATAAATGTGGAACATTGAACTACACGATTCAGGGAGCAGGCTACACAGTGAACTCCAAGCTACTTAAGCTCCACTGCTTTCTTCGACCCTCTCTGTGAGGGTCAAAAGCCAGAGTGGCTAGAGCGGCAAAAGCCAGTGTGTGCTTCTTTTACCGATATATATTTACCGATATTTTTTGCATTTCTAATCCAAACAACGTCAAACTTGGCACTGCACTTACTCATGTCCGTAGCGAGACACCTGTCAAATTTGAAATCCATCGGACTAACAGTTCGAGAGATATGCGAATAACACACACACACACACACACACACAGACACACACAGACAGACAGATAGACAGACAGACAGACAGACAGACAGACGTTTCTGTAATTTATAGATAGATATTGGGATTGAGATTCAGTATTTACTTTTCTAAGACCTTGTCACTTGTTATTTTAAATCGATATTTAAGAAGTTTCTGCTTGTCATATTCTCAAGACCTCTTTGCTTTGTGTCTGTGAATGTTTTCAGGCTCATGTCCACCCTGCCCTTGGCCCCGGGACTGCCCTCTCACAGGTCCAGCCGGCCCTACTCTGTGTATGAGCTGGAGCAGATGCGCCAGCACTGCAGGAGGTGAGACGCTCGAACACACACACATTTACCACTGCCTGTCCACAAGAGGGACTCAACTTCACTGTGTTCTGCAGATTCCACACTCTAAACCTGGAATGAACCCCATTGATCTGGACAGCAACCTCCTGTACTCTAGAAAAAAATACTAAAAGTACATTTAGGTTTATTTCAAGTTTAAAAATGAAGAAACTTAGACTATTTTTCCTCAAGAAGTATTAAAATAGTACACTTACAAGTACAATACTAGCACATTTATATTAGTATGCATACTATATGAAGCATACTAGCAAAATATACTTTATTTAATAAAAGTATCCATGAAGGGTACCTTTTTTTTTTTTTACTAGGGGTATATTTTGTATATTTTTTATTGAATGAAACGACATATTTAAGTGCAGTGTACGCCTCCCAATATTTGCCATGTCAGCGTAAAATAAAATTAAAATCAATCGATGAAATACTGGCCACATCATGACCAGTTGTGATTACTGATGAAGTCTTAATAAGTTGATAAATGAGAACTCTGGCTGTTTATTTGTCTCAGCCTGAAACCTTTTTGTCTAAAAAATGTTTAATGTGCAGGCAGAAAGATCAAGAGCCCAGTGAGTTTCCTACATCAATGACACCCAAGCTCTGATTGGAATTATCATATTTAGCAAGTGTGAATAGCAAAAAAAATATATAATGAAATATGATTTTTACAAATCCGTTTCAAGCTACATTCATTTCAGTCATGACAACTCTCTAAATAGTTTTAGCATCTTGATGAACATGGAGATGTTCGTGTATTTGGTCTTGGCGGACTATATGTTATCCATGCTGATACTGCAGAGCAAGTATGGACTTAGTTAATAGATACACAGACACACTGCTGTGAGCATCTAATATATCCTGCTGTTGCTGCATAAATAGACATACATAAATTATATAAGCTGATATAAGCAGGTGGAGGGGTTCAGAAGAACTACAGTACAGTAAACACTGAACCAGACTATTTGTATGTTGAGCAAGCAATCTCATTGGCTGCAGGATCAGCAGAGGCCAATCAGCTTGTGCCATGCTGTAATGATGTTATCGCTTGCAGATTGCATGTAAAGGACCGATCAGACGGCGCCCTCTAGAGTTTCATGACTGAATTAGATTCATGTGGTTTAATATCCTATTCAAATCACATTTCTGTAAATCTGTTTCAGCAGAGACGGCAGCACGGAATAAAGCTGCACATGTCAGCCTCCTACATTTCTGCCGTTGCTTCATTAAGCCCAAATTATACTTTTCCTAGAATCTGTGCACAGTGCTTTTGGCGTGAGCAAATCAGATCTGAAATGTTGTGATACACAGTGTGGACAGTCAATAATTCAGATCGGATACACGATTAATCAGATTTGGACTGACAGTGTGACATAGACTAAGAGTTGAATGTTGTATTTAGTGAGAGGATCCCAGAAATGGCGGATTACAGTTACTTGGCCCGTAGCTGCGGGGGCAGTCACACCCTCACCTATCCCAGCCGCCGCTACACCCGCATTCAGCACATCACACATCTGATCCAGAGTGACGAGGAGAGTCAGCCCATGTCCTCTGGACTACCCACACAGGTCTGAGACGTGACACTCACACAATCATTCTGAACTGTGTGTATGTATGAACTGTGACCTCTGTTCCTATAGGCTGAAGAAGCGAACATCATGGGTTTGAACGGACAGGTCTATAAGGGCCGAATGAACAACAGAGCAGTGAGGCTCTCCGAGACAAGATTACCCCCCATCTCTCCTCGAGAAGGCAAGATCACATGTCAAAATCACAGCAACATCTAGCCTTAACATACACTAGTGGCCAGAGGGGATTATTTACACTATATTTGCTTTTAATGACCCTTCAAGTTCGATTAAACCATCAAAATACAAGGAATATGTTATATCGGGGTAAAGACAACATTTGGTGAAGGTTTTGAACTGCCAAATTATTAGGCAAAAAGGCAAACTACAGCTACAAAACTCTACAAACAAAAAGGGTAACACTTTGTTTTGTAAAGTTTAAAGTTTATTACTTTATACAAATCTACGCTTTCCTCATCTCATTCTTTCCCCATCGCCATGGCCATTTATGCCAGCTTTCTAGATCTGGAACTGACATGAGAACAGTTGAGCACATGAATGATTGATTCTTGTGTTGGAAACTGTTCATTGATGGTAGAAGCTTCTGTTGTGTTCGGGACAATGTGCAGACTCAATACGGGGGCCCTGATCATGCTGCACCTCACGACTTGTTACGTAACACATCTTAACATGAACCCATCTGTACGCTTGGCCCACTTTATTCTCGTCTTGCAATGGAAGACTGTCTAGACTGTGGGGGAGAAGAAGAGCACCCCGGGATCCGACAGAAATATACAGAAGATTGTGGAAACTTTGATTTAGAGTAGTTGGTTGCGTTGTAATTTTATTCAGAATTGAGGTGAGAGGGTAAAAGCAGGGCAATAGGGCTTGGGACTGGATTTGGATGGGGGAAGGGGTTTTATGTTTCCTTGCTAAACTGCAGAGCTGCAATGAGAAACCATTGGGAAATGACAACAGACCTGGAGGAAAATTAGCCTCCGATCTTTGCTCTTCATTGTGTCACTGAATCAAGGAAAGATGGTTGAAAGTCATACGAAAGACACCTGCTTGGCAGATGAGCCATGTCATGCTTGACCGAGCAAAAGTTTGGCAGCTTGTCCATGTCACGCAGTAAAGAGATGATTTATGAGAAGATGAGTCCAGTTTTTAAGATCAGAAGTTGTTGTCTGTTTCCCAACAAAGCAGAAGTCTTTTTCTTGAAGATTCATAGAGGAACAATCATATATAAACCTATATATATATATATATATATAAAGACAGACCATTATACCGTTGTTTCTGATTCAATGATTATCAGTAATAAGCATTTCATTTCTTCATAAAAGACGTTCTCACTGTCTTATACCTCAAGGACTGGTTTCACAAACAGGGCTTAGATTAAGCCAGGATTAGGCCTTAGTTAAATTAGGACTTTTAAGTAGCTTTTATAAACTCAGACACATTCAGAGATCGACTATTTTTGACTGTCAAAATGCCGGCGGACACAGCTACAGCGAGTTGTTCAAAATCTTTCTTTTTAGTAAACTCTGCGTACACAAACAATGTTCTCAATGTTCAAGTTCATGTGTAGAGCCCCTGGTGATACTTCGAGCAAAGTTTCATGTTGTGTCGAGCCTTCTTAGTGTTTTAAAAATAGCGATTTTTGATGCTATCATAGAAGTGCCCCAAGCAAGGCAATTCAAAAGGCAATTTGACCGAAAACGAAACTACGGTCAAACTTAAAAGTGGCGTTTACATTCTAATTATGCTTTTAAACGAAAGTTTGCATTGGGTAGATTAACAAGAAGACCCTAGGTTGCATTTTGGTGAGAGTTACCCTTTAAGATATGCCAGTGCAAGTTGCTTTCAGTTAAAACAGCTCAAACATTCAGTTTAGTCTGCGACTAGATTTAAAGGGTTACTTCACCCAAAAATGAAAATTCTGTCATTAATTACTCACCCTTGTGCTGTTCCAAACACGTAAGACTTTCTTTCATCTTCAGAACACAAATGAAGATCTTTTTAATAAAATCTGAGAGATTTCTGTTCCTCCATTGACAGCTACGCAACTACAACTTTTGACACTTCAAAAAGTTCATAAAGAGATCACGAAACTGATCCATATGAATTGAGCAGTTTAGTCCAAATTTTCTGAAGAGACTCAATCGCTTTATATGATGAACAGATTTAATTTAGACTTTTATTTACATTTAAACATACCTCAGCGAACAGATGTGCTGCGTAAGATTCTGAAGATTCTGCATGATCTTCTTGTTCGTTAACATTGTCAGGGTCTGAATCGGGTTTGAAATGGTTTGAAATTGATGCCATCGTTAATATTTGTAATATTAATTCCTGAACACACGCTAAGCTCTGTGAATCACAACACACACTGTTCCAGCTAACCAATCACAGCACATTTCGCAATTCAGAAGGAGGTGCTTCAGTGAAAACGACACGTTCAACCAGACTGGGGAGAGAGGAGCTGTAATAATGTAAAATATGTGAAAAATAATGCGTTTTTGAACAATCAAGCATGAAAACATATTCTAGTACACCCCAAAAACAAAATCAAGACTTTGTAAAATGATATTATAGAACCCCTTTAAACACACGCACAGCAGTGAAGAACGAAGCTGTTTAAGTTGGCTGTAAATTAACTGTTATGATTCTGCTTGACAGATGATTCTAGTCCTTGTCGTTCTTTAATTCTTGAGGCAGGATCATGACAGACCCATGTTTTGTGTGCAAGCACATGGCCTTTTGCTTGGGCCATGTGCTTGTGTTGTCTCGTTCTCTTGCCTCGCCCACTTGTTATCCTCGTTTTGTCATTATTGCTAACCCTATTGCTTTACCTGTGTCACCTGTTATGTTATCATTAGTCTACCTATTTAATCCCCTTGTGTTTGCTGTCCTGTGCCGGTTCATTATCATACATAGAGATACCTTGTTTGTTATCTTGCCTTATCAAACCTTGTGAGTATCCTGTCTAGAGAAAGTTCTGATTCTGTATTTGCTGTTGGTTTATCATCTACTTATCTGTCAAGTCTTAGTCTAGTTTAGTTACTCGTTGTCCTGTCCATGTTTTGCCCCGTCGTGGGTTTTGTTTTCCTTGTTTTTTGTCCATAAATAAACTGTCAAGCATCCTGTCTGCGCTTGGGTTCATCCTCAAATTCATGACATGAACACTGCACAAGCTATTTTAGTTACAAGGCTAACAGTGTTGAAGGGTTGGTAACACTGAGGTGCTGTTCTTGACCTTTGAACTTTAAATACCCTGTCTCTGTCCAAGTTGAGGCTCACAAGGTTATGGCCTGTCCTGTGTGTATATCTTATCCATGGCTGAACTAACAGAGATGTCAAATTAGTCAATGGTAAACAAAGTCAGACTGTTTTTTTCTGGGTGGCTCTCGAGTCCCAGCAGCAGCATGTGTGAAATGATCAGTGGTGTTTGTCAAGGCAAGTATCAAACCTCATTGGTTTTCACACGTTCAAGTGAATATGCTTGAGCTTCCGTTTAGCACAACTGATGTGGGAGTTGATGAGCAACTTGTGAATAAAAGCCTAAAGTAAATCTTTTCAAGCATTTAAAGCGATTGTCTCTTCAGAAATTTTTTGACTAAATCACTCAATTCATATGGATTAGTTTTACGATCTCTTTATGAACTTTTTAAAGCGTCAAAGTGTTAGTTGCATAGACTGTCAAAGCTCTCAGACTTCATCAAAAAGATCTTAATTTGTAATTGGAAGATGAATGAAAGTCTTACGGTTTGGAACGACATGATGGTGAGTAAATGATGGCAGAATTTTTATTTTTGGGTGAACTAACCCCTTTAAGCCTTGCCTGTGAAACCGGGCACACGTCTTTTATTTTTTTCTGATTGGATGTAAGTTTGGAATGTGATTCATCTGGAACCTGCTGGGTTTGTTCAAGAGAAAAGAAAATATTAAAATCAATTTTAATTTATAAATTTGAAACATGATCATCATAAAAGAGGTGTATCTTAGTCATTGCATGTATGAATTGCATTTGTAATGTATTTCTGGATGAATTAATAGATCTAGACAAACACAGCTGACTGACTTCAGGAACAAAGCTGACTGATAAAAGTCAGTATTGCTGTCACTGCCCTCATGCCTGACATGTGGATCGTTGATGGTGTTGCAGGAAACTGGAAGAGCAAAGACAAGGAGAGCCGCTCGCAGTCCCAGAGGTCCAGTGTAGTGGATACTGGCCGTGGAAGTGCCAAGACTCAGCGCAGCCACTCAGGTGTGTTATGAGGAGCCGGCTTTAAAGGGGTCCTGTTGTGCTTTTCCACTTTTTCAACTTTAGTTAGTGTGTAATGTTGCTGTTTGAGCATAAAAAAGATCTGCAAGGTTACAAAGCTCAAAGTCCACTCCAAAGGGGAGATATTTTATTTTACAGAGTCCAGTTTTCAAGAACTGCAACGAACGGCTCGTTCAGGCTACAACGCGTTTTTACAGATCTTATGAAATCATAATGTTTCTCATTTAATAATCTCCGCCCACACAATACACAAAAAAGTTGGCGAGGCCTGGCTAAGCTGCGCTAGAGAAGATGAAGAGTCACTGTTTTTTCTACCCTGGTAAAAGTTTGTCCTAAGGCTGACGAACTTAGAGAGGTTAAAATGTATTTTTAACACTGTTCCTGAACATTATAACCTCAACGTTTGTCTGTGCGCTGAACGTTTTACGGAGAAAAGCTTCCAGTAGAGAGTACAGTGCAGGCTATATGCACAAAAGCTTCTCCTGAAAGAAGTAGCTGTTCCCATTTTGTCCGGACAATCTGTTGTTTATGGATCACAACTTGTATGTCTTATTATTTGTAGTTGTGTTTTCTATTAACAGTTCCAATTATACATTTTATGTACTTGCTATAATAGCTATAATGTAAACGAAGGGCAAAGCTTTGCCTCTGCTAGCCTGTTAACTTACGATTAAGCTTACGATTAAATTTCATACCTTAAATCACCTATGAAACCTGACAACAACTGTCTCATAAATTTTATTTCTAAATGCTCGAATCATGACAGAAAACAACATTTTTCAGGCTGGATCAAGCTAATGTACACGCACAGTGGAAGCACGTCTGATTGTTTCTATTGGAACCGGAGCTTCTAACAGCAGCTGCAGTGATACGATAACTTTACCTATGTCCGGTTGGCTCTTTTTTAGAAGGCGGGACTTATTCGCCATATTGAGCGTTGCACTTTCTCCCATTCAAAACAATACGAGTGACGCGTCTTGTGTTATTCTAGTGTTATTCTAAATCTTTGCTAACATTACAGTATTGATGTAGTGTTTACTTTAGCTTTTGTAAGCTCTTGCTTTTGTAAGACCGTTCACCACCCCTTAAGCAAGGGACACACTTAACAACTGTAAGGTCGATTATGAATGTAATATGATACTTATGACTGATAATGCCCAAACGTGACGAGTCAGAGACAACTAGTTGTGTTCAGTCGGTGTTCAAAATCTGCTCCAGTCGTTGGAAACAGTCTGTAAGTGCAAGGGCGTAGATTTGTTTTGAACATTGGGAGGGTTGAAGTTTGGGTCTGCATATTTTTCATGTGATCATGGTATAAATATTGGGGGGGTTGTAATGCATAGATTTAAATATAGGGGGGGTTATCTCCCCCCCAACCCCCCCACAAACTACGCCCCTGTGTAAGTGTGTTATCCATGATTTTGTGATCGATTACTTTTAGTATTACCATAGTTTTCCAACATATATGATTAAATGGTGGATAACATCATATCTATAAGAAAAATACAAAAAAAAACATACCACTCTGAAACGCCCTGTGAAATCCATACTCTTGAAAGTCCTTGCTTGAAATCCATTCTGCACGATCTTCTTGTTCGTTAACATTGTCAGGGTTAATATTTGTTAATATTTACATATGAGTAGAGCTCGCGGTTATGAAGGGGCGTGACCACTGATCTATATAGAATGACTGGATAGCTCATGACGTCATAAACAGTGAAGCCACCGCGCCGCCATATTGGTATTCCCTAGTTAGCTCACACGTTCTATTGGATCAATAGGAAATTTTATGATTTGACTGAGAAAACATTGCCTAACTGTCAGGACAGAAGAATGCAAACAGGTAAAGTTTGTAAACAGGATTTATTGGACACAAGATATAATTCAGCAGATGAGCAGGTGAGTGGTTGAAGATTAGAGTAGAGATCTGTTGGCTTGGTTGATTGAGTCTCTTATCTGGTTTGGTTGTAGATGATGAAGATCAGGACGGAAGACAGACGAAGACGGACTGGATCAGTGCTTCGGTTGAAGAATGGCATCAAAGAGGTAAGTGTATTCGTAGGAAGAGTCAGGTAAGTCTTACAGTGTGGAATGACAAGACCAGACAATAAAGTGCTGAAGGTGTGGTGACTATATGGTGCTGGTGATTAGCGGTGCTGAGTGCAGGCAGGTGGTGGGGACAGGTGATGGCGATTAGTATTCAGGAGACAGGGAACGAGTGGGCAGAGTGTAGAGGTCTGGTGCTGTTGATGTTGACTCCGTGACAGTCCCCCCTCCTCTCCACGGCCAGCTCCTGATGGCGGAAACGGACCAGCAACGGGGACGACTATGACCTCTCGGGGCTGGACAATTGGGATGTGCCGAATGGAAGTCTTGGAGTAGAGATGGATCCAGGATGTCATCGTGATTGACCCAACATCTCTCCTCTGGTCCGAACCCCATCAGGTATTCGAGGCGGCCACCCCGTTGCCGGGAGTTGAGGATGATGTTATGGTATCGTAAAAATTGCTTTGAGACTGGGGAGAGGAGCTTGGAGATTGTCTGTCTAGGCTAACAGCAGGTGGCAGTAATGAAGTGTTTTATTTTGTGATTTGCCCTTTGAATAAAGAAGAAAAGCTTACACAAAAGGGATAAAAAGCTGTACGAGAACACTAGTTGGCCTTCACTGAAGAGCTATCTTCACAGGTAAGAAAAACAGTTGATAACAGTACTATTAATTAAATAGTGAATGCTAAAGACCTATATTTTTGCGAATTGGTGAATATTCAGGTGAATATTGTTTCGTGGCCACAAATTAATAATACCGTTTTACTAATTTGTTCCCTCGTTTTACTATTGTGGCCACGTTGTAATTCATTCAATCAAAATGAGGCAGGCAATTAGTTCAACGTGTCCACGATTTATTAAAACAAGGGAACAAATAAGTCGTCGTAACAGCGAATTATTATTATTAGTATTATTATTATATCATAAAAAAAAAAAAATGTGATCATTAGAATACCAAAATTACATTGCTTGTAGAAAAGTTTTTACCTCAGTCAGTTGAAGGGATGGTACAATGTGTGCACATGATCAGGATGACACCAGCTCTGTCAGGAAAAACAATGGAAATGCAGATACTTTTCCTAACATTACAGTAGACTGGTTGTAAAACTGCAGTGCTTTATATAGATGGCCTGATGGCCTGAAGTTTTGCCCCCTGAGCTTTACAACCCATTCCCATACTCATGACAGGATCTTTTGGAAATTTACAAAGTTGTACACAAAAAGCCAAATACAGTTTTATTTACACAACATTAAGCACATGGTTTGAGTTTTTGAACATCACTTGATTAGAGCTGTAACATTTCAAATGGCAGATAAACAATTTTAGCAGTCAAATGAAATGGGGGGGTCTCTGTTAACTAACGAGACACACACGCAACTTCGAGAGTAGAGATAAAATCCCGAGGCACACGCACACGCACACTAGCACACACACGCAAGGTCTCTCGCTCCCTCTCTCTGCCGTGCGCGCGCTATCAATATGGGAGACTCCCGGAACTTCCGGGAGACTTGGGATGTCTGCAATGCAAGATTTGTCACTGAAGATATATTCCTTGAGTATGAGTGTACTTAGCTCTTTCTGATTGTGTTTTATAAATCAATAGTTTGTTCAAATAAAGTGTTTGATTAGTTAGCAAGCACATGTTCAGGAAATGCATACAAATTGTACGGGTTAATGTAGGCCTAAGTAACGGTAAACGGACTCTGCACAAAGCTCTTTTGAAGCTGCCAAATGGTGTCGCTATTAGACACTTATTTGTGATTATTACTGCTCTGAGGTTTCTTATAGGCTACTGTTGACTGGTTTAAGGTTGTTGTTTTTTTGTTTGTTTTTTGAAGAAGCATTACTCTAGCCTCAGCTAACCAATCACAGCACATTTTGAATTTCGGAAGGAGGGACTTCAACGAAAACAACATGTTCAACCAGAATGGGGAGTGAGGTGCTGTAATAATGTAAAATATGTGCATTATATATGTGCATAAGGCATTATATGCTGTAAATATGCTGTAGTCATTGTGTCATGGTGGTGACTTTAGTGCACAAAAGTACATTTAATTTATATATAGCATTTTTAAGGTCAGTGTCTGACAGATGCCTTACACGTTTGCCGGTTTACGACTTCCAGTTGTACCTGAAGCAGTTGAGTGATCTTTAACCTTTCACCTCTGCCCTCCACTACCACAGCTTCCAGTATCTCAGTGAGGGATCAGCCTCTGTCCTTCATGGACTGCCTGTCGCAGGACGTCCCGCTCCAGTCCTCATTCCATGACACCACCACAGAGCGCAACAAAGACCTCAACCAATCAGAAGATGAGCCGGTGACATCACTGTAGAGCTCCTCCAATAGGAGCTGCTCCATTGTTTGAATGAAATGTTTACAGCAGGAGGAGACACAAGCTCTGTTCATGTACAGAGTGTTCATCTGTAATGTCAGTCTAAATAAGATTTAATAAACCTTTTTATGCATACGCATCAAGTTATATCAAATATAATGATGATATACATTATGAAATAAAGGTTTTTCTCCAAAACACGTCGGTCACTATTATTGATACCCCTAGAAATTCTTATGAGTAAAATATCTCTGAAGTATATTACCATTAATATTTACACTTTTTTTTAGCACACCAGGGTGACTAGGAACATGACATTGTCCAGCTATGACTTCTTGTTCCACAGGAGTTTAAATATGAGGAAACACAAAGGCCAAATTCCCTTAATCATCAATCAGTCACAATGAGTAAAACCAAAGAATATACAGACCCTTTCATGGAAAAGTTTGAAGTTTATGGAAAAGTTTATTTCCATAATTCCATTCAAAACGTTAAATTTCCATAGATTATAGATTCAGGGCCCACAACTTAAACGATTTCAAGTATTTAGTTGTTTATTTGTACATAATTTGGGCTTCCAGCTCATAAAACCCACGAAAACAGGATTTAAAAAAATTAGAATATTACATGAAATCACACAGTAATTACACAGTGATACCATGGTCATTGAACCAGGTTTTGGTTCTTTTGGCAGTGTGGGCAGGTGCAAATCCTGCTGGAAAATGAAGGAAGCATCTCCATAAAGCTTGTCTGCTGAAGGAAGCATGAAGTGCTCTGAAAATGTCCTGGTAGACGGCTGCGTTGAGTGGACAGCACAGTGGACCAACACCAGCCGATGACATGGCTCCCCAAACCAACACAGACTGTGGAAACTTCACACTGGACTTCAAGCATCTTGGATTGTGTGCCTCTCCATTCTTCCTCCAGACTCTGGGACCTTGGTTTCCAAATGAGATGCAGAATTTGCTCTCATCAGAAAAGAGGACTTTGGTCCACTGTGCTTTATTAAATCCAGAGTCAACGCAGCCGTCTACCAGGACATTTTCAGAGCACTTCATGCTTTCTTCATTTTCCAGCAGGATTTGCACCTGCCCACACTGCCAAAAGAACCAAAACCTGGTTCAATGACCATGGTATCACTGTGTAATTACTGTGTGATTTCATGTAATATTCTAATTTTTTTAAATCCTGTTTTCGTGGGTTTTATGAGCTGGAAGCCCAAATTATGTACAAATAAACAACTAAATACTTGAAATTGTTTAAGTTGTGGGCCCTGAATCTATAATCTATGGAAGTTTAACATTTTAAATGGAATTATGGAAATAAATTAACTTTTCCATGATATTCTCATTTTTTGGAAAGGGTCTGTAGTTCTGATGTGCAGCAAAAGATTGTTGAGCATCACAAAATAGAAAGTGGCTGTAATAAAGTAGCTAAAGCATTAAAAATCCCCATTTGCACCATCAGGGCAATAGTTAAGAAGTTCCCATCAACTAAAGATGTTACGAATCTGCCAGGAAGAGGACGTGTGTCTATATTGTCTTAATGCAGGGTGAAGAGGAAAGATTGAGTGGCCAAAGACTCTCCAAGGATCACAGATGGAGAATTGCAGACATTTGTTGAGTCTTTAACTTTAATGTGGGCCTATTTTTTTGATGGAGGTCCTGGACTTCTTGTTCAGATACATGGCATCATGGATTCTAGCAAATACCAACAGATAAAAAATCAAAGCCTGACGTCCTCTGCTAGAAATCTTATAATGGGCCTTATAATTGTCTTCCATCAGGACAACGATCCAAAACAAACATCGAAATCAACATAAAAATGTGTCACTGAGCCCAAAATGAGCTTCTGCCATGGCCATCCCAGTTCCCTGACCTGATGAGGGGGCTGAACTGAAGAGAAGCACCACCAACATGGATCTGGGAATCTGAAGGATCTGGAGGGATTCTGTATGGAGAATGGTCTCTGATCTCCAAACCTATCAGGCATTATAGGAGAAAACTCAGAGCTGTTATCTTGAGGAAAAGGAGGTTGAAATAATTGGTCCCAACGTGTTTTGAAGAAGAAAATGTATTTCATAATGTGATTATGTTTGAAAACCCATTCTTGGTTAAAATGTACCATTGAACATAAACAAGCATAATGAACAGTGAAACAATGTTTTTTACAAAAAATCTCATTTGTTCTCTGTTTAAATTCCGTGGTACAATTTTACAGAGGATCTGAAAATAATTTACTAAACAATTCTTTGTATAACTTGAACTTGTGCAAATTTTCTGCAGCAAATTACAAAAGAATGGACCTATGATTGCTATAAACAATTCGCCTAATGAAACACGCTGAGCAAATGTCCCTCTTCAGAGCCTCATTCACTTTAACTGTCTGGAAAAGAGCAGCGTGAACGTTCATCAAAACATCTTCTGTGTTGGTAAGGGTTTGGATCGACGTCGGTGAACCATATCATGATACATCTGGCTTACATCTTCACTTTGAACTTGCTTGCGTGTGAACTTGTGTAAGCATGTCCTAGTTTCAGTCACGACAAGTCGAGTTACTTTCAAGACAAATAACACAAAACACACTAGTCATTAAATCATTTATTTTGACCTTAATATAAACACGATGACCTCCAAAATGGTTTCAGATCATAGCTTTTTTTTTTTTTGTCAGACATATAAATACAAATCTCAACAAGGGAGAAGAACAGATAGTACAGGAGGGAAATCGATACAAAAGGTTGTTCTCCAATGAATTGGTTTCCTCGATGAAGGAATTGCTCATGACTCGCTCTGTGTGTGTGTGTGGTTTATCACAGTCAAAAACAAAACCGTCCCCAAAGAACTGAATCACCGGCCAGTGCTGTCAATGACATCGCGACGCTCTGAGATCTACGGCAGCCCAACTGTTCAAACCGTCAATGCTTGACTGGAGAGAACGGCATCTGAGACTCGAGTGTTGGCCCTGTTGCTGTGGGATTTGGACAGAGCGACAGCTGAATAAAATGGAGAGCGTTTGGACCTCAAGGCACTCGAGACACTGACACGCATCTTCACCCTTCGGAGACCAACAATTTGGGTTTCGTTCTACATGGCAAACAACAGCGAAACCAATTGGAAGAACAAACAATTATCTGTCATATCGATCCACCCATGTTTTCCAAAACCAAGGGTACTTTCGCATTTCACATGCATTTTCTGGGCCGACATGCAGAGGCTGGTCTATCAGCTCTCAATGATTACATGAAAATGGCCAATGCTAAAGAAGACAAAGCTGTGAGGCGATTCAACGGACCTCGTCTCTCAAAAAAACAAGAAGAACAAATGCATGTAAAATTGTCCGTAAAAACATCCATGCCTAAACTGTCGTGAAAGTTTACCCAATAATGATTTAAAACACATTTACAAATTAATTTGGCTTCTGCTTAAACTAAATCACGATTTATCTGAGAATGTCCAAAACTTTGTTTGCGGTTAGTTTGTAAAACCAAATTAGATTTCAACTTTTGTTTCAATGGAAATGGATGTAATATATATGACAATTTAACCGTAAATGGAATTACGAACGTATACACATGATAATTATATGTGTGTGTGTGTGTGTGTGTAAAGCAAAACAAATTCCTGTGCACATCAATAAATCACTACCGAATTAAAAATGATTGCTTTTGAAGAGTGCTTTTGTAAATGACAAAAAAAAAAAAAAACATTTCTGGAGCACAAATTTTTCGTTTTTCCATCATCTATGAACGACCGACACAACAGAACAGAACAGAACATGTCTCGCCTCACAGCCTTGATTTCAGTCTCTTCGAATGAAATGAACGAACGAGGTCGTACTAAACCACAAACCCAAACGGCAAAAGTGATCGTCTACGTCTACGATGAACGAATGAAGGGAAGGTGTCGTCATGCGAAACTAAAGAAAGGGGCCAATCAGCGTTCGGATCTAGACTCAGCCTTCCCGCGCTATACCTTCAGCAGAGAGTGTGAGGCATTCGAGTCACACACACACACACACACACTCAGCCGTCGCGAGGTCCGATCAGAGGTAGTGTGGATCCCATGAGCTGGACCTCAAAATGTCACAGCGCTCTTTACATATCAAACAAGAAGTATTTTATTTATTTATATATATATATATAAAGCTTGAGTCTGTATTTCTCCACCACAGTTTTAGTTTAAACACAAGCATCTGTCCTGATGTACACAATAAAAGTTGGGAACTTATCAAACAAAAACAAAACTAAACATTGCATTTAAAGTCGTCATTACCGAAAAAAATAAACCAAACAAAATCAGGGCGTCTTCATCTGAAACAATTCTGACCAGGATTATTGCAAAACTGTTCCTGGTAATTTCCTGTTTTTTTATTTATTTTTTATTATTTAAATCTAGAACAAAGGTTTGTTTTGTATGATTCACAATAACTTCAACTCAGCATCTCCGTTATGTCTGAGGCCTTGTGCGTTTGGAAACAAACAGACGAAGTCATATAACAGCCTCTGTTAGGAACTCAACAGAACAACTACCTCTACAGGAACATCCTCATTCTTCAGGACAGCACGACCACATGATACGCCCGTCATCTTTACAGTCCGTCGGCCGCTTTATTGCGAGTGCGTGTCGCCGACACAGAGGAGGAGCGGGAACAAAAGAGCGACGACTGAAGATTCGCTCTCCGGTCTGAATCCGTGGCTCGCCGTTGGGAGAGTTGAACGTCTTCTGGGCGCCTCTTTTCATACCTTCCATAATTTTTTTTTAGTTTTGTTTTTCCTCATAGTGGTTCTTTCCCAGGATTGGACTAGAAATGAAATCGACGGTAGATAAAAGAAAACACAAAAAAACAAACAAAAAAAAAAAACACGAGATCTCCGAAAGGAAGAGAGATTGTTCATCTTTAGAAAACTGAACGAAAGAGTACCGTGTCCCCCCCCCCCCCTCGGCCATCCAAAAGTCTCAGTGAGTGTTTAAACCCCCCTTCGGGAGTCTCATCTCTGGCCGGTCAGGGCTGAAAAGACGGGCGTCTGCGGGCCGCTGGCGGGCTGGGACACGGGTGGCCACGTGAGCGGCTGGTGCATGTGGTGGTGGTGGAGTGTGTGGTGTCCGGTGGGAGAGGACGGGGGCAGCCAGACGGGCTGGTTGGGCGGCGAGGAGGCCCAGAAGGAGCCGAAACCCTGTGAGGAGGAGTGTGAGGGGGGCGGAGGAGGAGGGGAACACGCCATGGACACCTGGGCAGAAGAAGCGCCGCTGGACTCGGACGTCCTCAGCTTGGAGAACATGGTGATGGCGTCAGGGAAGTTGGGTGGCGTGGCTGGAGTGTTGCGTGGAGTGCACATCTAAAAACACACACACACACACACACACACACACAATCATCAGATCAGTTTGTGAAGAATCCAGTTTAAAACATGTAGGGTTATTGTAGTTAACTCAAGCTAAAACCATTTAAAAAATCAAATCAAGTATATTTGTATAGCGCTTTTCACAATACAGACTTTTAGTTATTTGAAATGAAAGAAACTGTGCTAACACATCACAATAAGGTTTAGTTAATGTATTAAAGTCCCCCTGTGGTGAAAATCAAGTTTTTAATGTTGTTTATGTGTCTATGTGGTGTTTTTAATATGCTTTAAGACAAACCATGTGCAAATTCATAAGTCGACACCATTGCTGAGTATTTTCTCCTTAAAACTGCAGTGAACCAAAGACAGTCTCAAAAACACGGTTTGAAATCGCTGGTGTTTCTGACGTCACAAACTACCTTGTAGCCAATCAGATCAACGTGTGATCGTCAACCAGTGGATCTCTGAGCTGAGTGAGTGAGTGGAGGCGGGGCTCATTTGCATATTCATAGAACCGTGCATACTAAATGAGGCAAGGGTGTATCGTTACATTAAAGCGTTCAAGGAAAAAACACTTAAACCTGTAATTTTGGTGATCAAAAATGAGTTTTAAGCGATAAATTGATTGACTACAGGGGGTCTTTAACATTTCATTTATAAGTAAATGTTGAGATTATCTAAGTAAGATTAATAAATCTGTAGAAGTATTGTTCATGTAGTTAACTTATGTTAACTAATGAAGCCTTGTTGTAAAGTTTTACTGAAATAAAGAAACTAACTTATTTTGTTTCCAAAGCAACATTTCTCTTTTCATTTAGTTTGGCTTAGATGTACTAAATTAACTAAAACTGAAATAAATAAAAAAATTATTAAAAAAAAAAAAAAATATTGTAACTTATGACATTTCTAGAATCATTCAGTTAAAACTTTTCTTACAAGTAAAATGGCACATGGCGTAACAATCAAATAAAACCATACTGTCAAGATAAGAATAACCTGTTTTTTTAAACAAATATTATGATTTATAATTTAAATAACAGCACTTAGCATTATGATATGAACCACATAATATTTTAAAGCCTGAACTAACCTTGATACCAAAAAGACAATTGATCTAATATTTCAAGAAACTTATTGAACTTCAAACGTAGTCACGGAGGTCCTGTATGACATCATTTCCTGTTTTATGTTTCTTAACTCATGCTGGTCGCACCACATGACTTTGATTTGGTGGATGAACATCTTTTCGAATATTAATAAGCAGTTTTGTTTAAATATGACAAGGATTAAGTGTTTTTACCCTTAATAAAATGTGTATAATTTCTAAGGAATAATCATAAAGGATTATACTAAACGTATACATACATAGACATACATTATACACATTCATATATACATTAATTTTTATTTTTAAGATATATATTAAAAATTAAAATACACATATACATATGCATGTATACATGAATTTTAATACAGAAATTAAAACCTCATCATTGAAAAGGTGCATTCAAGTGAAAGTACACATGAATTGCATTTATTTATTTTGAATAAAATTAATAAATAGGACATCCAAAAAAAAAAAGATATTAAGAGCAGAATTTTCTCCTGTACATTTAAGACTTAAGACCATTCGTAAATAAATCTTATGAATAGCTAACCTTTGTGAAATGAAAACTCATTCTCTCCAGTGGCCTGGATAAAGGAGGTTAGTGTTGCGTTATAATACGTGAACGACATGATGCTACAAGCCGCTAATGTCCGACGTGAAGTTTGCAGTCATCTACATCACACACAGATGCGCATGTCAGATACTGATGAGGCTTTACGGGACCCTTAAACAAAAGTATATGCTCAGTAAGCAGGGTCAGATGCTCAAACTCCACAACATTGTGCTGAGCATCAGTCCCATGGTTCCCATAAAGCCCGAGTTTATGTTTGCACTGGTGCTCTTATGTCTCTCGGCTGTTATGAAGGAAAGTAGGACACGTATAATTGACAGCAGTTTGAGCTCCTGATAACTGCTCCTTTAATACACACACACACACACACACACACACACTGAGATCAGCTGACTGATACAAGAGGAGGAAGGGTTTGTCAGTTTATGGAGTTTAATTTAGGTTGAGAGCTATGGTGAGGGTCAAAGGGACGAAAACACATCAGTCTGTTAAGTAGGTCATCATCAGTGTGGATGTAAACACTGAAAGGTCAACACATCTTCACCCTCCTCAGTGTTTACATCAACACTGACTGGAAAACTACACCACACTCCTCTAACAGATTTTACATTCTGTATATGTGACCCTGGACCACAAAACCAGTCACAAGTCGCACGGGTGTATTTGTGGCAATAGCCAACGATACACTGTATGGGTCAAAATGATAGATTTTTCTTTTATGCCAAAAACATTAGGATATTCAGTAAAGACATTTTGTAAATTTCCTACCGTAAATATATAAAACATGTATGTTTGTGAGTGAATGCAGCACAATCGCCAACATAAATGGACAACTTTAAAGGAGATTTTCTCAATGTTTCGATTTTTTTGCACCCTCAAGATTCCAGATTTTCAATAGTTGTATCTTTATGCTATCAATTCCCACAATGGAAGTTAAGAAGGCCGACATAAAACAAACACTATTTGAGCTGACGAACAGCGCATACGTTCACGGGCTCCAGTGAGTGGTTTGAACTGTGCAGGATGTTTTGCTACGAGACTCCTCCTTCAAGGACAGTCATAACAGTGTGTGCCGGGCCCAGCGTAAAAATGACAACATAACCTACAGACACAGCATGTCCAAGGACCTGTTTGAGACCAGAGGGAGTCTCTATAGGGCTCGGCACTGCCTCAAGAGAGTCGACAACTTCCTATACTTCACCAGCAAGTATTTCATTCTCAGGAAACTTTGTATTATGTAAAAAAAAAAATGACTTTATCATTACAGCAAATTGTTTAAAAAAACAGAAGAAAACTGTGTACTTCGGATAAAAACAAATGTATAGGCTATTATTTTTTATTTCTTTTGTGTTGAGAACAAAACGGAAGTGACATCTGTGGGACTGTGGCCCTCAGGAAAAGTGTTTATAAATGTCTTTGTGTTGACTTGAGCTGACTGTATCATACAGACACACTCAGTAACAGCACATACACACACAAATGCTTCTGATCCAATCAGATCCTGCTCTTGGCTTTGCTCCGCCCCTTTGCCCATATATGGTCCCCAGCTGCATGATGTAATGGCTGCTCTCGAAATAAAAACAAACACAGCTACGCTTCCTGCCTCTGCTTTCCTCGAACACGCTCTCTTCACATACAGCCAGATTAAAAGAGGGAGAGGAGAACACATCCAGGCACGCACATGTCGAGGGCGGAGGCCGACGCTGATCTGACTGCAGGAATCGTATCGCGGCATGTCCACGGGGACTGGTTCTGTGAGAAGAGAAACTGATTGCGTAACCCTCGGCGGACTGAAGAACTGGGGATGCACGTCTGTTTTAGTTCGAGAGGAAACGGCTCGGCTCATGTTTCAGCCGTCTCAGTGATGAGGTTTAAAAACAGCTGCATGTGTGTGCGTGTACAGACACAAAAATCACTTCATCAAGCCCCAGACCACATGACTGAGGCTGAGATCTAGGTTTAGTCCAACACATCTTCAAATCAGTGATTGATAAGACTACATATATCATATATATCATGATTTTTCCCTCTGATACTTCTTAAATGCCGTTGACTACTCTGTAGTCTATAGACTAGTCTAGTCTTCCCTGATATTTTTTTGTCTACTAAAAGGGGGATGAAATGACACTTTACGAAAAGCTTTAGCATGCTGTGCTTTAGCTAAATGATAAAAGTTTAGTTTAGTTTGGTTCCTTTATTGTCCACATGTGGAAATTAGTCTTTGGCTTCACTGTACACCACACATTTACAATAAAAGTCTTACAATAACTGTTAAAAACTCGATGAGCAGTTTATAAATCACAAGGCTCAAAACTGCGACCATTTTGGTCACATATGCTCCCGAAATTTAGTCTGTGCGACCTCTCAATTTATTTGGGAGCATTTGTGCCAGCACAAATAATTCTTGTGGTGCGACCTGTTTTTATAAGTCGACCGGCCATATAATATATTTTCATATATGTTTTCATATGATAGATTTTGAGTTTGTAAGCTTTCAAACGATACCTAATTTATGATGATTACTAAAATATGTGATATGAAAAAAAGGCAAAAAAAAAAAAAAAAGGGCGCCAAGTGTCCGTTAATTAAGCCTGTTTTTCTTAAAATCCGTTCCTGAAAATCATAGCGATCAGGTGACTTCAGATCATCGAAGAATCACCCAGATTCTCGACAAACGAAAAAAATAAAAATCGATTTGGAAAGGGCTTTAAGCCAGCTTTCATATGGTAATGTAACATTCATATGTAATTGGTAAAATTTCACCCATATGGGTGATGGGTTTTCCCAGATAGCATCACATATTGGAACCGGAGGGTTTTTGCTCCAAAGACTCAATCGTTTTTTGGGGTTTTTTTGGCCAATCTTGGTTCCGGACTTGCACACAAACTGCATTGCAATAATTTCCCAAAATGTCATTTGTGTGAAAATATCACAAAAGCCCCATTCGGACGGGACTAGTTTTCCAGGTGGTAGTTAGAGAAATTCGAGAATCCCGTCAAATCCCGTCCGAATGCCAATATCTGTGATTGCTGATGTTGTATTATCCTAATGCTTCTCCTCATGTGTTTTTTGGCCTACTTGAGCCACCGTCTGCGCATCAATCTTTGGCATGTTTTAATTTAGTTTCAATATGAAAAAAACAACAACATAAAATTAATAAATAAATAGAGCAAAAAAAAAAAAGTATAAAAAATATACTATGTATAGTGTCAGGTAAGAGTAAGATACTTGTCTAGATTTCTCTGCTCTCTTATTTATTTCAAACAGCCGCTGCAATAAACTCGTGAAGTTTACTTGAATGGTTTTTTTATCAACAAATAATAAGTTAAAAGACATAAACATGACCTTCTGTAACGCCCACGTCTAGAAAACACACACTCCCACTTCTATAATACACATGGAGATGTTAATCCCGTCCGAATCAGTGCATGAAATCACAGACGTCGAGTGATAAGAATTGTAACTCAAATGTTGTTTCAAAAACTAGTCGTGTGAAAAACAATAAACAACATTGTCCACGAAGCCCCGACTAGTGTATTTCAGGCTCTTTAATAATATCCGTGGCCTTCAGGAAGTTCAGCCCCTCATTATTCTCTCAGATGCTATGTTGAGAACGGGACCGTCTGATGACAATGACAGGATGTTGAACACGGCATTGCTTTGCTTATTTTCTTCCCTTCTCTCTCCATGCTAAACACACTTACCATCTGGTGATGACTGGGGATGTTGGACTCCTGGAAAAACGAGCTCAAAGCCGTCTGTGGAAAGAGAGAGAGAGAAAGAGATGGGGATGAGACGGAGGAAGCTGTGTTACAACATGAATGGGCAGAGGAACTGGTTTGAAAACGTCGCTCTCTCCTCCCTCCTCCCTGCCACGGGTCAGTCGGTTCAAGCACTCTGCGATCTAAAAGAGGGTTTCTAAATCGGCACACGCAATCTGTGCAGGATTCTAGCAACTGATACACTATACAGGCTCAGAGCTCCGGAAAAATGTCAGATTGAAAAATACACAAACACCTGGGAAAACCAGTTGTGCTCCCCAAGACAAGCATCACTACTTTCACCAGTGTTATGTAATCAGATTACCTTTTTTCAAGCAACTAACTAGCAAAGTGTTGCATTATGGTTACATTTAACAAAATATCTGAGTTACTTTTTCAAATAACTCATTTATTTCACTTTTGTGTGGGACATGGCATTTTGTTTTTGTAATCAAGCTCTCAAATTATATAAAAATTTGGATTTAGATTTATCGGCCAATATCGGTTATCGGCTTTCAAATATAAAGAATCATCGGTTATCGGCGAAAGAGGTGAATTGAGTGTCTGGTGCGATACGCACGTTACGCGCAAGTGATTTTATTTGGTGCTTTCTGTGCATTCATGCACGTTGAAGCGAATCCACGTCTGACGCCTGATTTGAAAAATCTGAACTTTGGCGTCTGTTCGCTTCAAACGCTCGCTTTGGACGCGCGAGTGGACTCAAAATGTTCAAGCGTGTAGAAGTGAATTTGACGCTCAATTCGTGTTCGGTGTGAACGCAGCATAAAAATGCAATTTAAAACAAGCAATTTCCCTTGAATACATGTGAGTGTACACATTTTCATCAATATTTAAAAATATATTTTTTATTTTTTACATAAATATTTTAAATATATATATTTTTAAGATAAAAAAAAAATTATTTAACAAATATCATTATTCATTCATTCATAAATATCATTACATTACTGCGGGAGTTCCACCACATGACACTCTACCTGAACTAATCTTGACTCAATCATCTGATATTTTATATTTTATAATCATACTCATGACATCATTTCATGTTTAATGTTTTTTTGTTTTTTTCTTCAGCAAGTTTATCACATTGTATTATGCCAAAGTACAAACAAAGGTTTTCTTTTCTAGATTTCTCTCATCTTTTTATGAACCCTCTTCCTTCGTTATACCAGGAAAGTTGACTTTTGTATGAGTCATTGGATACATACAATCTATTTTGAATAAATGATTCATTGGAGCATCGTGTCAAGCCAAGAGTATCGTATCAATGTTTTCCGAATAGGATTTGCTGATGATTCACGTATTCAGAGCATCTCTGAACTCAACGTCTGGCCTTTAAACGGTCATGGTTTCAAAATATTGCCCAAGAACACACGAGAGTCTGGCCTCCCGTCCCTCAACCCCTCGTCTGGTAACACTTCCCTCACACTGAGCGCCCTCTTCTCATCCCCCGCCCGGCCCCTTCCCCCTCTCCAGTCTCTCTCCTGTTCTCTAGTTTTGTTTAACAACAGCCACGGCTAGTGCAGGAATGTCTGCGGCTTGACGTGACACACATATCAAGATGAACTCGCCAATCCGCCATTGTTTCCGCTGCTACAGAACCACACGGTTCTTTGTCATCAAATCTTCACCGTCCCTCCCCCAAACGCCATCATGTGTACAGAGATTGTTCTCATTTAAGTGCGGGACGATTGCTCATTTCCGACTGCACACACACGGTTATGGCTCTAAACAATGCTCGCTTGTAACACAGAGCATCTGTATTGTATTAACACTGGCACTAACTGCTAAAAGAGGGTTCCTCAATGTACAAACCCGGCATCCAATCTGAGTCGAACCCTGTTTGTTGAGATTATTTTGGATTATTCATGCACTACCTGATGCATATTTGCACACAAAAATGCTAAAACCTTACTAAAAAAAAAATCTGACAGTTGTAATCTAATTGGCTTGGAGTTCTGGGAATTGGGTTTTTATTGGTCTTAAAATTCCAGGCTGTTACAATGAGCTTCCCAACGTAAACCCTAGAGACCAAATCTTTGAAACTAGGGATGCACCGATATGAAAAATTTGCCAGATACCGATAACTCTTTATATTTAAAAGCTGATAACCAATATATTGGCCGATAAATCTAAATCCAATTTTTTTTAAATAATTTTTGAAAGCCTGATTACAAAAACAAAAGTCTCACCATTAAAAGCAATGTCCCAAACACACAGTTATAATGTTCTCATTATAATGTTATGTAGCCTATGACAGATCTGCACTGCACATGTTGAACTGAACTGGATTTTCCTTTTTTGAAGTGATTCCAATCATACTTCAAGCAGTTCAAAAACATCACGGCGAACAGTTTGAAGTCGGCACAAGTGTCTCAGCTGAAGGAAATGATCCATTATTTATTATTTATCACTATATATATATATATATATATATAGTGCATCCCTGTTTGCAACACATTCTGATATCAAGCTAATTCTTCGCACATTACACCTGATTTCAGATTGTATAATGTCGATAAATATCACAATGCTCCAGTCAAACGGCCAATATATTCGTTATCGGCTTTCAAATATAAAGAGTTATCGTATCGGCCAAATTTTTCATATCGGTGCATCCCTAGTTTCAGTTCTTGATGAGAATAATGCAATGTGAATCAGGCTGAAAGGTCTGGATTCATGAAACCTGTACTGCAACCGATGCCGACCAATGACAACAGACACGTTTGTCGGGTTTCGTCGGATCAGTGCGTTACCCCTGTCGCCGTTGGTCAGCGATTGGTTTCCCCTATTGAACATGTTGAATCGACACTTGTTGGGTTGTGGAATGTCATAAAAGTGGTGTACTGTAATCTGGTGATTGCCGGCATTGGTTGAAATCTGTTGTGTAGTATGAATTGGCCTTCAGACGGTCAAAAATGCTGTTTGGCTAGGTAGCAAAAATAATTTAGTTTACACAAACAAATCAAGAACTTTGTTGATTACAGATTAAAGGTGCAGTCACACTGTTGTTTGGCGAATTTCAAACTTCACGCGTAATTGGACAAATTAACTTGTGGAACAAGACAAGTTGTGGAATTGTCAAGTTCACGTAACTTAATTTTCTCAATTAAATTAAGTTTATTTACTTAAACTCCCCCTGTAGTCAATCATTGTATCCTTTAAAACTCATCTTTGATCATCAAGATGACATATTTAAACGTTTTTTCCTTGAAAATAAAATTATTCATGCCTTAAAATAGCTTGAATGCAACGTTGCCTCATTTAGTATACATGGTTCTATGAATATGCAAATTAGCCCCGCCTCCACTCACTCGCACCAGCTCAGAGATCCACTGGTTGTCGATCACACTTTGACCTGATTGGTAACAAGGTAGTTTGTGACGTCAGAAACACCAGCGATTTCAAACCGTGTCTTTGGTTCACTGCAGTTTTAAGAAGAAAATACTCAGCAATGGTGTCGACTTGTGAATTTGCACATGGTTTGTCTTAAAGCACATTAAAAACACTACATAGACATATAAACAACATTAAAAACTCGATTTTTTCCACAGGGGGACTTTTAGGCATTTTAGGAATAATTAGGCAACGAGTTTGCCATCTTGAAACTGATGCAATGTGAAATGTGAAATTCCAGGCCACAGCAAATTTTGGATTTCGATATCACTGCATAAAGTAACTGTAAATGCGAGTGCACCTTGCAGTCAGTGACGGCATCAATTTTGTTGCATTGTCATTTTCTATGTACAATTTCTTAACATTTCATTTATTCATGTTAGCAGGACCAATGTGTAGTTGTTTAGCCGTTGTCTTCATTTACCGATTCATGAATCCGCAATAAACTAATTTAAATTCGGTTCTCAGCTTGTTTTTTGATGTGTAGCCTAGATAAAGAAAGCATTCAGGTAGCCTACAAAACTATTATAATGTAAATTACAATCACGATTACAATATCAAGGGAAACGATTGGCAATTATGCTTACTGTCAGTTTCTAGTCGGTTTTGAGAGTCGTGTCCAGCCTCGCTGCAAATACTGCTGATTTCTGCCATTACGGTGGAAATTAGCGGGTACAGAACATGCCCACAGAGAGCCATCTAACCAACACAACACAATAAACCAGGTCACTTATGTGCAGAAAGGGACGGCGAATCGACACACAAGCTGCTGGAGCGAGTCAAACTCATTATGCTGTCAAGTGGACACTGGTCTGGGAAATAGGAATATCAACAAACACTCAAATGTCAGTGAATCTGTTTTTACACTTGGTTTGATGGCTTGGCCCTGGCATACCTTTGATTTGAACCTTTCCAGAAGGTCTCTTTCCACATTGTAGTGTTTGTTTCTGAACTGTGATAGTACTAGCGTCAGATGTTTACCACTGTCACCAGGTTACGGCAACAGCTTCTCCAGGTTTATTCAGGTTCATCATTCATCCCCCAACACAACAGCACTGCACTTGCGTCCGCCACAGAGGCAAGAGACGCAGGCCGGTAATAGATTTCTGGAATAAGAGCTTTCCAGGAAAAACTAGGCGTGTTCGGGGTGTAACAACATATCATGTCACAATATAATCGCAATACAAAAATGCAACAATATATTTAGTGGATAGTTCACCCAAAATAAATATTACTGTGTGTAAAAAAAAAAAAAAAGAAGAGTTTTAGTGTCAGCACTACATGTTGAATATAAATGTATAATAATACAATTGGGGAATATTTATGGGTCCTGATAATGCCAAATGTCTTATGTTACCAGTAAAAAGTGGCCTACATTATTTTAAATATCTAGTCAGTGAAAGAGTGCAAGCATATTAGTTTAAAATAATTATGTTTTCAGTTTCAGAATCATGAATATTTTTATTCTGGTGTCTCTACTGTCCTGTGCATTGGGTTTCCAGCACCAAGTCCAAGCCTGATTATTTATACTCCAATGTAAATCCAAATTAAGCATTTTAATACATTTTTTGTTAACATTTTATCATATGTCTTGGAGTATCGCAATAATATCGTATCGTGAGTTCAGTATCGTGATATGTATCGAATCGTGACACGAGGGTGTCGTTACACCCCTACTTTACGTTGATATTCAAAGCTTCCCGAGACTAAAACACATACTTCCATAGCATGTAAGCTTTAGCTGCTGATGTTATCACAGAAGGTTAAGAGCAGAGCTTTCTGACCCCTTCATCTGTCACCAAACCTATACGTCGTATAAGAGCCGTAGAGATCCAAAGGGGACACTTGTCCTAGACATGCACTTGGTACAATCAATCAAACCACTACTACACAACACCAGAGAGAGAGAGAGAGAGACCCTGTTAGACCACCTGTTCAACTCAGAAGCAGATACATTCGAGAAACCATCTGGACGTGGCCGATACTTCAGGATCAAATGGAGAACGTCAGTGCTGAGAATGTAAACACAAGTGTGTCTGTTAGTTAAGGTGTGGTTGACTTCCTTTCTTTCGCCATAAAAAAAAAAAAGAGACCAGTAAAAGTTAACAAACACTAACCACAGAATATGAGGAAAGAGTTATGACAACACCCTGATACACCATGCATACTGCAAACACAGCTTGCAAAGATTTAAGGCCCGTTCACACCAAGAGCATTGACTATTAAGATAACTATATTATCGTATCATATACAATCAAACCATAATTGATTCAGACACCTTGGCTTCAACATTTCTCACATTATCACAGTTTAGTCGCTATAGTTTAGAAAATGGTAATAAAATATGACAAGAACTCAGAGTTATCGAATCAGTTGATATTTCACTGGTTTTGGCCATCCTTCTGTTAGACTGTCTCACAGATGAATTCGGTTGAATATCTGTCAGCTGTTTAACTACACAATTAGTCCAGTCATTTTATGAAAAAATGTAGGACAAATTGCAACAGAAGCAAACTCAACTGATTTTGTATCCTCAATATGTCCTGAGTAAGGGAAAAAAAGCCCCGAAGAATCCCATTAGGGGGAAGTTTCAAAAAAGACCCAAATATACCCTATTCATTCTTTTATCACGTGAATAGGGTAAAAAAATTATAAAAATTTGGGACTGTTTATGGGGATTCACTTTTTATTTGACCTACCTTTAGTCTTCTGCATTCCCCTTACCCTTGTCTCCTGTTCTTCCCTCAGATTCATCCCCAGAAACAGCCCCACAGACCCAGCCCCAAACCCCATCTCTGCAATAATAATTAATAAAGGCTGGTTTCTAAAGTACTTCTTCCTGCCTCTATGTATTAATGCTCATGGGTAGCCTAAATGGGTTCCATTCAGACCTTAACATTAAGTATTTTATGGTTATGTGTCAACAAGATCCAACAAGACATTTTCACCTGGCTAGACCCAATGTTTAGATCTGTTGTGGTATTTATGCAAATTAGCACATACGTAATTAGATTATGCACCGTTTGTCCATGTTAACAAACAATTAAAAAAAACTTGTAATACATTTTTTGTTTGTCTTGATGCAAGTAATCAACTGAGTAATTTTCATGGTGATATCTAAAGGTTAAATGTTGTACCCTATTCACGTGAGAAAAGAATGAATGGGGTGTATTTGGGTCTTTTTCGAAACTTTCCCCTAATGGGATTCTTCGGGGCTTTTTTCCCTTACTAAGGTCATATTGAGGATACAAAATCAGTTGAGTTTGCTTCTGTTGCAATTTGTCCTAGGTAGACCCCCATTTTGGCTTAAAATGACTGGACTATATTAGATAATAGCCTACCAATTTAGGTCAACCAATCACCAAGCAATGCTTAATTTTGTTCAGTCTGTGGTGTAAAAATGTCGCATTAGCAATTAAAGAAAAAACGGCCAGGTCAAAGTGTCTGAATAATTAATAGTCCTAAATGTTTACTGGTAGTCCATTGTATGAAGAATTTTTAGGTAAAATGTGTCACAGTTTACTTTATTTTGCTATCCTCGCTTACATAAATTAACTATAGTGTCCTGCACCCACTAGTAAAAAACTATAAAAAAAATGATATCTGGTGTCTGAATAATTTTTGGTGTGACTAAGTTGCAGTTTAGGCTGAATCTGAAAACTCCCTGCTATGAAAAAAATGCGTTAAAAGAGTTTTTTTTTCTTCTTCTGCCTCCTTATTTGTTTAGTCTACCAAAAGAAACTATATATTTTATAATAGTATAAGTTTAGATTGGCAAAATAACTGGACGCCACTTCCTAAATTAAAAAAAAGTATCAATAAAAGCGGTTTCAGACACTGTTCTTTGTAAAAACAGGCAGCATTCGAGTCCAAACACATCAGAGTAAACTTTACCCTACTTACTAGGGTTGAGCTAAAGGGAACTGACTTGCTCATTGGCTTACTACACGTATGTGCACTTTATAAACAATGCACACATGAACTAGTCAAACCAGTGTGTGTGTGTGTGTCCTAACAAAAACCATAACAGGAACAAAACACACACACACACGTGAGAGGATGTGAATGATTAAAGTGTGCTTGGGTGCATTTGGCTGAATTTTCACCAGGGAATGTAAATAAAAAACTGTCTATCTCTCTCTCTCTCCCCCTCTCTCTCTTTCTTTCTCTGTGAGTGTGTTGCAACACTGCTGATGAGATCGTCTCTGAGGCATGTCCGTTTGTGGCAAACACTTCTTCCTTACAGGAAACACTCAAAACAACCACACGACACTTCTAATGTGAGCTGCCGTAAAACTGGAAAACACTTCTTCATAAACCATCATAACAAACAGAAATTGACAAGAAATGCAACACTAAAGCTGCATGTACCATTTCTGTACTGTTCTTCCATCACGGTTGTTTGGCAGTATTTTGTCTGTCACACTTATCTTTGGTGTAAACATCTCTTTGGGTGATTTTGTGCTCACATATTTTCAGTAAATGTATGATGGTTATGTCTAGTCATATCCATCCATCTCTCTATCCATGTGTACCAAGGTCATGGGTTCGATTCCCAAATGAATGGATGCATGAACTGAGAAAATATACACCAAATTCAGTGTTGCTTTGGATAAAAGCATCTGGCAAATGAATAAATGCAAATACATGCATAAATGTACCTCTTCACCTAATCTTTTCATTCAATCTACCCATCCAATTTTCCATTAATCTATTTACCGTCTATCTCTGTATCAATCAACCTCTTCATCAATACATCCATTTGACGTTACATGTTTGAATGAGTCTTCAAACCAGCAAATTTCAACACTGCTTCCTCTCTGACCACCTTCGCCTTAATTTACATAACTGTAAAACACACACACACACACACACACTTCCACCCGTGTTAAACAGACAGATAATCTCAGTGAGCTGCTCGTGGCTTTATAGTGGATTCAAACACAAAGCTGCTCTGCCTCAGACTGGCTAACAGGCTAACAGCAGACTAGCCCTTAGAAAGCCGAAAACATTACCGAGATAGTCAACACGAAACGCTTTACTCATTGTTTACAAGCAAACAAATGCGACGTGGCTTTACATAACGCGGCGAATGCATCCGGCGCGATGAAGAGGCGCTTTGAACGAACGCACATACAGAAGCATCTCCGTCCACCTCTAGTGATCTGCGGTTTAAAAGGCTAGTATACAGTATATGGTGAATATAGTGTTGGTAAGGATGATTGATCGACGGTTACCTCGAACTGCCAGTGCGCCGCTTGCAGAAGCTGCTTCGCCTGATCCGCCGCGCAGCCCGCGGTCAAAACAAACTGGTTAATCATCACTTGATGTCTCAGTTCGTCCATATTCACCGACATTCGCTCCTCCGCGACTCCCGTGAACGGAAATCCCCGTGCGATGTGTGTGTGTTCGTTGAAAGCGAGGCCCTTGCTTGCTTCACACACTCTCTCCGTCCTCGCTCTCCTTTCCAGTAACAACAAATATTTTCATGTCATCATCACCACTAACAACAAACCCGAGCGCGGCCTCTGATTGGCTTACAGAGCCAAAACAGCGAGTACACACGGGCGTCCCATTGGTCAATCGACAAATTACCTATCGGCTCAAGTGACGTAATTTAAAGCAACGCGTCGCGCGTGGTTGGACGCTAGCGATCGGCATGAGCGCTCTCATTGGTCAGAATAGCAGAAAGGCATCGCGTAGTTATTGAATACTTTCTGTTTACATTGCTTTCACTGGAGTGGACACACACACACGCGTATACTGTGCACTGTTCATTGGGCTAGTAAAGTCTTTTAAAATAAAGTCACCATGAAATCAAAATGGACTATTCTTATTTTTAATGGCATATTGCAGTTTATTATAAATTATTCATGTGCCTGGTAATCTGTAATCAAAACAAACTCCCCTGCCTCTTGCATCTTATCTCATCTCTTCTAAGATGACGAGTTTACCGACATGGGGGCGGGGCAACCTGTCACTCACATGAGATCCACCAATAGTAAACCACAACCATCCAATCAAATCCAAATGGACAAAATCAAGTCCCACCCTACTTTTTTTGTCTTCTGTTTCACTCAGATGTCAAAATGTAAGTTTTTATGGCTTTAGGTATGAATAGCCTATGTTAGCCTTAAGCCGCTTTCACACAGAGATTCAGGAAAATACACAGATAATGTGTCCCGGGATTTGTCCCGGGAACGTTTGATTTTGGTTATTTCACACTGCCAGTGATTTTCCGGGATCTGTGAGCGCGTTCACACACATCCCGTAAAGATCCTGTAGAGACACAGCGTGACGTCAGGATGTGACGTGTAACGTACGCGTCGAACGAT
Source organism: Abramis brama (assembly GCF_963993115.1). Classification (NCBI taxonomy): domain Eukaryota; kingdom Metazoa; phylum Chordata; class Actinopteri; order Cypriniformes; family Leuciscidae; genus Abramis; species Abramis brama. Next base: position 13,924,062 of record NC_139963.1, on the reverse strand, counting down.
CTCAGCTTCAGCGTGGATAATAAGGAGCTCCCTGGTCTCTGCTTCATTCCAGTTTGCAGACATTTTTTCGTTCTTTCTTTGTTGATGACGAACACAAACTTTCTTCTAAGAGCAACAGAGTTGCACGATAACTACGCCATTGCGATGGCACGTGTGTCATCACTACAACACACCTCTTACGCCATTTGTCCTGGCTTTTGTTCACACAGGGCACGTTCCGGGACTGATCCCGGCAATGTTACAAGGTACAAAACGTACAGTCTCTCACTTCCGATCGATGATTTTGATGACATCACTTTGCACTTCAGCTTCTCATCAGATTTTCTGTCCAATCAAATGCTCTCTAGAATCTGAAGCCATGCCCCCTACACTATAAATAGACGCTGAATCTGCGGCTGAAATCGGTCACTTGTTCACACAATTACTATGTTCTACATGGTGAATGGCACATAGTGCACTATATAGGGGATAGGGAACGATTCAGACAGTGTAAATATGATTTACATTAGGCCGAATGAAGTCTGGTTTCACGTTAGTGTCATACAAACACCGCTGCGTGAACACAGTCTGCTTCGGTCCAGAGACACGACACACAGAGCGGATCATATGCGCGCGTCACCGCAGACCAGAAAACGTATCGAACCCATTGAATTCAGCACAGAAAGCTATTTTAAAGGGATATGGAAGGTATTAGGATGAGAAACAGTTAGAGATTAGGAGGAAACTGCGGCTTTATCAAGCTCAACAGCTCTGGCCGAGATGTGATATAAACGAAACGCTGGTTATTTAAAACTAACGCTAACCAGTGACTGAGGTCACTTCAGTGATTTGGGAAAAGCCTGTAAAAGTCCTGGCAGAAAGCGATGCTTAAGTATGTAGTGTAACGACGAATTATTATTTTTTCCGAAGTGTTAACTAATAATTGTTGCAAACCAGTACTACCATCAAAATATTAGTGCATTCCTGGAACTGGGCGTCGTTACACTACATCCTTATTCATCGCTTTCTGCCAGGACTTTTACGGGCTTTTCCCAAATCACGGAAGTGACGTCGACGTCCGGGTTAGCGGTAGCATAAGCCATCAGGCAAGTGTTATTTAAATAAACTTGTGATGTACTTACAAACTTTCCAATGCCTCGTTTTATGAGTACAGAACCTATTTGTACTACTGTAGAAGTTTGGTACCATTCTGGGCATTATTAGTGGGGTAATTTACGAGATACAACCTTGGATCCATTAGCGCCTGCACTAAGCCATCCGGCTGATATCTCTAAATAAGCTCTAACTTTAATAATGTTCGACCAAGGGGAAAAAGGCTTCTGGGGGGTGTTTGGCTCGAGGTCATGGTGCAAAGGACTCTAGGTTGATGTTACTCTGAACCATCCCTTTAAGACAAGACCAATATTACATATTAAAACCACAAGCCTATAATAAGCTAAATTAAAATGTAATAACTAAAGAATATGAATGCCACATAGCTCACAAAGGCTTCAGCCAGGTGTAAATTGGGACATTGTTAGCCACTGCTTTGAAATGAATTAAGGAGTTTCAACCCACCCAGCTGAGAGAGTGTGAATAATTCAGAGCGGGTGTCAGAGAAAGCCTGTTATGGAGAAGGCTATCTATAATGTAATGCAGCTGGGCGTTTCTCCTGTGATCTGTGTGTTGAGTTGTAACACAGTGATCTGGATGTGAGAAGGGTTACAGACACACGAGTATCAGCACACTGAGCGACTGCATGCTATGGAAAGGCTATAGAAACCACACCTTCAGTCATAATAAACTGTTTCGAGAAATGACGTAAAAAGGCTTTCACAACTTTTATTGACCATCTCGCACCGAGTGATACTGAAAGTGTTCTGCCCTAAAAGTGATGTGAATCATCTGAGACCGTAAGTCATAGAGAGCCCACGCACACACACACACACACGTCGGACATTAGGTGGCGCTATAGCCTAAGTACATTTGCGTTTTGGTTCATAACTCTGGAACCATAAAGGCTAAACAGAAACACTAAATTATATGATCAATAAGTTATGGCAACATATGTTTTTAGCTAAATTGCTTTAACTCATCAAAATAAGTTAATAATTTACAACTTTTTTTTATACGTTATACAAGATTCAATAAAAAATTTTAAGTCCCCCTGTGGTGAAAATCAAGCTTTTAATGTTTATATGTGACAAACCATGTGTAAATTCATAAGTCGACACCATTGCTGAGTATTTTCTCCTTAAAACTGCAGTGAACCAAAGACAGTCTCAAAAACACGGTTTGAAATCGCTGGTGTTTCTGACGTCACAAACTACCTTGTAACCAATCAGATCAACGTGTGATCGACAACCAGTGGATCTCTGAGCTGGTGTGAGTGAGTGGAGGCGGGGCTCATTTGCATATTCATAGAACCGCGTATACTAAATGAGGCAAAGTTACATTCAAGGTATTTTAAAGCTACACTGTGTAATTTTTTAAGTTGATTCTTAGCAAAAAACACTTTGTTCTTTCAAAATGATATGTGCTCATTAATGTGTAATTACTTTTACCAACTAATCAAGTATTCTTGTAAGCGTAGAATCTGCCATTTAGAATATACGAGCGAGTCGCTCGAATGGCGGCAGCCATGTTGCGCCTCCATCTTGAAAATACATTAGCCAAAGAGGGACATACCTGGAAATTCAAGCTTCTCCTTTCACGTTTACACTCAGTGGCACCGTGACAAATGCGAGGGGGAGATTACTCGCGACTGCCGGCAGATTTGAAATAATACATCCACCGTAGGAGTTAAAACGCCCTCGGAATGGGAGGGGCTAGAAAGTAATATTCAGTTGGTAGTCATAAACAATTTCACCGCTAGATGGGAGAAAATCCTACACAGTGTAGCTTTAAGGCATGAAGAGTTTTTTTTCAAGGAAAAACATTTACATGTGCAATTTCGGTGATTAAAGATGAGTTTTAAGGGATACAATTATTGACTACAGGGGGACTTTAAGTCAGTTTAATGTTTAATTTAAGTTGAAATTACTTAAACATCCAAGTTGATTGTACTTAAAAATATAAGCAACAACTTTTTTTTACAGTGCTTTTTTTGGTGCTTTCTACTTTTTGTGTAATTTATCTACTTAAAGGCGGCATTAGATGGAAGCTTTTCTTCTCTTTAGTGACTGTATATCTGAGTGAAACTGGAGCAGATGTAGGGCGGGGCTTGATTTTGTCCATGTGGATTTGATTGGATGCTGTGGTTTGCAATTGGCTGATCTTGTGTGAGTGACAGGTTGCTCCGCCCTCACACCAGTAAACACATCATCAGAGAAGAGAAGAGCTGCAAGAAGGAGGAGAGTTTATTTTGATTAAAGATTCAGAGGCACATGAATTATGAAAAATAATGATGTGCACAGATAAATCACTTATAATAAATATAATATTCCATAAAAAATAGTATTTGTCATTTTTGAAATGAACCGTATACAGCCGTCTTAAGAATGACTCTACTTGTGTCACGGTGTGGTGTAGGTTGAAGAAGACAAAGAGGCCAATGGCTCCAATACATAAATTTTACTAATTCACTGAGATAGGCACATACAGGCAGAAGGTTTACACACACCAAACACAACGTTACATAGACGAGAACTGAACCAGACTGACTGCACAGAAGGGAACTAAATACAAACACAGATGAACACTAATTAACAGAACACATGTGATGCAGATGATTATGATAACGATGAACTAAACCCAGGTGATACAACTGAACTAATGATGACAGTGAAGAAGACAAGTCCAATGAAAAAACAAACTAAACAGAACACAACAGTGACAACTTGTTCCTACTTTTTCACACTTTATCTAAATTATGGGTGGCACTTCAGGAAAATGATGTCATGTATATCTGCGACAAGAGCTGTTTTCAATCCACTGTACCTCCTGATTATCTTATTTTTCTTTTAATATGGAACAGATAAAAGATGCTGCACTTTTAGAGTGATTTCTGAAGGATCATGTGACACTGAAGACTGGAGAAATGATGCTGAAAATTCAGCTTTGATCACAGGAATAAATTACATTTCACAATATATAAAAATCAGATATTTTGATATTTTGAATCAGAAATATACTGTTTTTACTGTATTTTACATCAAACATATGCAGCCTTGGTGAGAATAAGAGCCTACTTTCAAAAACATAAATAATTATTCCAAACTTTTGATTGCCAGTCACTGTATATATTTTTTAAACTGGTCTTTAAAAAGGATGATTCACGCTTTTTTTGGATTAATACTTCACATATTAAATCTTGTATCGTTCTTGTATGGTATTTTTGGTCTGTTTTGAAGTTTGACGGATGTAAACTCATCACTGTCTGCCTCTGTTGTGTCTTCACGCTGCTAGAGGACCATGTTTGTACAGCTTTTTATCTCCATAATCTTGACGTGTTTTTGAGGCCTTGGGCTGCACTTTCCCTCTGACTCCTGATTCATTTGTTTTCACAGGATCTCTATCTGTGAATGACTGATCAAAGTGAAATGAGGGGACTTTGGACCGTCTTCAGAGCTGATGCTCTTCTTCTTCTTCTTCTTCTTTTTCTTCTTCTATAGCAACACTTAAGTCACAAGTATAAATGCATGGATGTCATTGCATTAGATACAAAGTTTCAAATCAGCTGCATCTTAATATGTTAAAAGTTATTTTTAGGAGATGAAGTCACTTTACATAGGTAAAGGGTAGTAAATAAAAGGTTTATTTCGAATAAAACATCTAAACTTTTTTTATATATATACTTTAAAAATATATGCTTTGGTTTCTTTATTTTAAATAGGCTATATGCCATATTTGGATTGATATATAACAGTGATGTTCAGACATTTTAAGTGTGCATAATAATTAATAGGCTATTAATCTTATATTAATATTGTTAGCAACTGTAAAAACAGAAAAGGTAAGTATGATGGATATAAGTAAATAAGTATGTTATGAAATAATAAATCGTTGCAGTAGAATGACACGTGACTCAGTTGTGACCAGCTTTATGCTCGCGCCCTCTAGTGGTTAAAATCAATCTGAAAACTTCTGATGGTCGTACTACAAAACAACACAAGTTGAAGAGTACAGGTTGGTAGCATTTGACATTGATACTGATTACATGAAGTTAAATTTAGGCTAATATGTCAATAAATAGCAATTTGGCACAGATATTCTTTTTAGGCTAAAAAAAAAAAAATCGATTCAAGCAGGCTTATTGTCATTAACTAAAACCAGAATTGAAAATAAAACCATTAAAAGATTTTTTAGCCATTAAAAAAAAATCATTTTCTTTAAAAATGAAGTAGTTACCTTGTTGCCAAAGCAATATGTTACTTAAAAAAAATTATACATAGGCCTATAAAAATGTATGTCTTTTATAATGATCCTAAATTATTAATGATACTTTTTCTACTAAAATAACACTGATTTTGGTTCAAACATTTGATATCATAAATTGCTAATTTTGATAATCATTTCAAAGCCACCTATCAAGCCTTTTTGACTTTTTAATCATTGACAGGATGTTTATATATATATATATATATATATATATATATATATATATATATATATATATATATATATATATATATATATATATATATATATATATATATATATATATATATATATATATATACAAACAACTTGGCAACATTTTACAATAAGGTTGTATTACTTAACATTATTAACTACCTTAGTTTTAACATGAAAAAATGACCTGCACTTCTAAAGCATTTATTAATATTTGTTAATGTTAATTTCAACATTTTCTAATATGAATAAAAATCGAATTTGTTAATTTGTTAACGCTAGTTAATGCACTGAACTAACATGAACAAACGATGAACAGCTGTATTTTTATTAACTAACATTAACAAAGATTAACAAAAACAGTAACAAATGTATTGCTCATTATTAGTTCATGAAATATGTTAACTAATGTTAACCAATTAAACCTTATAGTAAATTCTTAATAAAAGTCTTAACAATTAAATTATCACTTGTTAAGATGCTAATTCTTTATATCAACAATGACATCACCACTCACAGAAATCACTGTGGTAAAACCATGGTTAATTTAGTAAATTACTATGTTTTTACTTCAAAAATCATAGTTGAATCGTGGTTCCTATGGTAAAACCACAGTTATGTTTGTAGTTATGATTTTACTACAAAAATCATGGTTACTGTGGTAAAACCATGGTTAATTTATAGTTTACTATGGTTATACTACAAACATTTTAGTTTACAATGGTTTTAATACAAACATGTTACAATAGTTTTACTACAAAATCATTGTTGAATCACGGTTACTGTGGTAAAACTATGGTTAATTTGGTAGATTACTGTGGTTTTACTACAAAAATCATTGTTGAATCAAGGTCACTGTGGTAAAACTATGGTTAATTTGGTAGATTACTGTGGTTTTACTACAAAAGTCATTGTTGAATCACGGTTACTGTGGTAAAACTATGGTTAATTTGGTAGATTACTGTGGTTTTACTACAAAAATCATTATTGAATCATGGTTACTGTGGTAAAACTATGGTTAATTTGGTAGATTACTGTGGTTTTACTACAAAAATCATTGTTGAATCAAGGTCACTGTGGTAAAACTATGGTTAATTTGGTAGATTACTGTGGTTTTACTACAAAAGTCATTGTTGAATCACAGTTACTGTGGTAAAACTATGGTTAATTTGGTAGATTACTGTGGTTTTACTACAAAAATCATTATTGAATCACGGTTACTGTGGTAAAACTATGGTTAATTTGGTAGATTACTGTGGTTTTACTACAAAAGTCATTGTTGAATCACGGTTACTGTGGTAAAACTATGGTTAATTTGGTAGATTACTGTGGTTTTACTACAAAAGTCATTGTTGAATCACGGTTACTGTGGTAAAACTATGGTTAATTTGGTAGATTACTGTGGTTTTACTACAAAAGTCATTGTTGAATCACGGTTACTGTGGTAAAACTATGGTTAATTTGGTAGATTACTGTGGTTTTACTACAAAAGTCATTGTTGAATCACGGTTACTGTGGTAAAACTATGGTTAATTTGGTAGATTACTGTGGTTTTACTACAAAAGTCATTGTTGAATCACGGTTACTGTAGTAAAACTATGGTTAATTTGGTAGATTACTGTGGTTTTACTACAAAAGTCATTGTTGAATCACGGTTACTGTGGTAAAACTATGGTTAATTTGGTAGATTACTGTGGTTTTACTACAAAAATCATTGTTGAATCATGGTTACTGTGGTAAAACCATGGTTAATTTGGGAGTTTACTGTGGTTTTACTACAAAAATCATTGTTGAATCAAGGTTACTGTGGTAAAACTATGGTTAATTTGGTAGATTACTGTGGTTTTACTACAAAAATCATTGTTGAATCATGGTTACTGTGGTAAAACCATGGTTAATTTGGGAGTTTACTGTGGTTTTACTACAAAAATCATTGTTGAATCAAGGTTACTGTGGTAAAACTATGGTTAATTTGGTAGATTACTGTGGTTTTACAACAAAAATCATTGTTGAATCATGGTTACTGTGGTAAAACCATGGTTAATTTGGGAGTTTACTGTGGTTTTACTACAAAAATCATTGTTGAATCAAGGTTATTGTGGTCAAACCATTGTTGATGATTCAGTTATATTAAATTATTGTTTTTGGACTCGAATACAACTTTTAATTGGATGTTACCACATGTAAGGTTACATGGTTTCAGCACTGCTTGTGAATTATGAGTTTGATCTGATGTCCAAAGGCTCTGTTTGCTTCTTTTTCTCTCATCCAGAGCCCGTCTGATTGGTGTTTGTCACTTCACACGTGAAGCAGAAGGCTTGAAGAAGGACGAGCTCAAGAGATGCAGAAGCTTTTATTGCTATGGTTGCTTTTGTAGAGTTTCTTTAGCGGGAAGCCACTCAGCCACACTAACAGAAGAGCGCTCAAGAGGACAATCCCTCTTGTATCTTTTTTATCCTCCATTTAGTCCCTCTATGTTACCAACAAAAAGTGCATTCCTTCAAAAACAACCCCTTTAGATGCACTCAGACTCTTAACACTTATCGCCTTAAATCTGTCCTGAGAGCAAGTCGAGTTTGAGCCTCATCCCTTTAGCTGTCAGTTTCGTTCATTTAAACACATCAATGACTGTATAATGTGGCATTTGTGTGGAAACAATGCTAATACGTGTTACATGGTGCTGGTGAATGCAGTCTGACGCCTGAACTCTTGTCGAGAGGCTGCAGACTGTCCCGCTCCCATTAACAGGCATTGTATTGAGAGTAAAGAGACAGTTCCTGAAGCCCTTTCCTCTCTTGCCTCAGTGCCAGTCACGCGTGAAATCACTCCAAACGCATTCCTTATTGTTTGACCCCCGAACATGTTTGTTTTTGGTTTGATCTGATTGTTCAAGACAATTTTAGACCTGTTCTTCCTCTTCAAGTAAAGAAACAGGTGGCTTGTGACACATCTTTTATACAAGTCAAAATAACAGATATCAAGAATAATAGCTTTTACTGCAGCATTTGCAGTAATTACAAAATTAACCACGTTTTTTTTCACAGTAACCATGGTTCATCAATGATTTCTTTTTTGTAAAACCATAGTAAACAACAAAAATAACCATGGTTTACCACAGCATTTGCAACAAAACCATAGTAAACTACAAAATGAACCATGGTTTGTACCACAGAAAGATTCAAACTATGATTTTGGTAGTAAAACCATGGTAAACTACAAAATTAACCGTGGTTTTACCACAGTAACCATGGTTCTATGATTTTCTAGTAAAACTAATAACTACAAAATGAACCATGGTTTCACCATATTAAGCATGGTTTACCTGTGATTCTTGCAGTAAAACCATAGTAATGACAAAAAAAGGTTTTACAGTCATTATTACAGTTTTAGTAAAACCATGGTTAATTTTAATAAGGGTCAGAATGACCAAAGTCATTTTAATTTGTCAGATAAAGTATAAATAACTATTTTTCAAATTGGTTATCAAAAAGGACATCAAAAAAATCATTACAAAAATAATTGACACCAAAAATCATTCTGCTCGTTGAGTTCAAACGTACCCAGGTGGCAAGAATGTGCATTTCGTGTTTCGTTTGCAATTTTTATTTATTACATATAAGAAATTATACAATGTCATTGTATACAACATAATGATGTGTTTTTCTCGTTTGTAAACTATCGTTTCCGTCGCGCTGTCGAAGCGAACGTGTGTTACGTTCACAAACCTGTCCTGTGCGCTCGCGATTATGAGCCCAGTCACCATAACAACCAGCCGACCAATAGAAGAACGGGAAGCTGTTTACAGGGGGGTGCGCCGTTGCTAAGGTGACCGGACAAACGTCCTGCAGCAGCAGGTATTAAACTGGCCCCGGAGCTCTTGCTGCCCCGGAGACCTTGAGCTGAGACGCGCACAGACGCACATTCTCCAGCAGCTGCACCTCTGGAAGTCACACACACTTAATCGGATAGCTGCTACATTTTTCCTTTCTTGAGTTATTGGATGTTATTTCCCTGTCACTCAAGGCTCCTATCGGTAAAGACAGGTGAGTTGATGCAAGGTTTTCTTCAACGAGTACGTTAGACATGAAGTATTATCATCTAAAACAAAAAAACAGGTTACACTTTATTTTAAGGTGTCCGTTTTACAGTGTGTAATTATACATTTAAGTACTGAGTAATAATAATTAAGTACATACATGCACTTACTATATGGTTAGGGTTAGGAATAGGGGTTAGTTGCATGTAATTATGCATAATTTATAGTTATTACTAACTACATGTAACATGTGAAACAAAGGAAACTGTAAATAAACTGTTACCAAATGTGTTTATAAGTATTAGTGAAGATTATGTGCATGATTAAATTACAAAATGCGTCATCTGGTAATTATTCAAATGATAACTAAAACTAAAAACTAAATAATAAAAAATAGCTAAAAAGGGAAACTAAGTAAACCTGCTTTATGGTAGCAATACTAGTTTATTGAGTTTTGTTAAACTAAACATATTGGTTGCACTTTACCTTTTTACAGTGTGATTATACATTTAAGTACTGAGGAATATTAATTAACATGTACTTGCTATAGGGTTAGGGTTAGTTGCATGTTATTTCTGTTAAGGAACACTTTATTTTACATTGTTACATGTAGTTACTAAAGTAATAACTATAAAGTATGCATAATTACATGCAACTAACCCTAAACCAAACCCTAACGTTAATCCTAGCCCTATAGTAAGTACATGTAGTTACTTGATATTACTCAGTTCTTAAGTGTATAAAAGTACAGTGCAACAAAGACACCTTCAAATAAAGTGTAACCTTGTTGTTATTACTAGATAGTAAGTACATGTAACAAGGACGCTGTACCAAGATCTTTGAATATCGAAGGCAAAACATAATATTGTGTGAGTCCTAATGCACCTGCCATGCTGAGGAATGTTAGTGGTTTGGGATCTGCTCTATTGTGTATCCAGTTATGAGATGTCGTAAAGAGTGACCTGTGAAGTTTCCGGAAAGTTCTATGACCTCTATAAGCTGGAGAATCCAAATAAAGCAACACCATAGTAAACTACAAAAATTAACCATGGTTTTACCACAGTAACCATGGTTCAGACTATGATTTTTGTAGTAAAACCATGGTAATCTACCAAATTAACCATGTTTTTACCACAGTAACCATGATTCAACAATAATTTTTATAGTAAAACTATAGTAAGTACAAAAATAACCATGGTTTTACCACAGTAAGCATTATTTAAATATGATTTTTGCAGTAAAAACATAGTAACTAACCATGGTTTTACCACAGTTACCATGATTTACCTATGATTTTTCCAGTAAAACTATAGTAATTACAAAAATATCCATGGTTTTACCACAGTAAGCATTATTTAAATATGATTTTTGCAGTAAAAACAAAGTAACTAACCATGGTTTTACCACAGGTACCATGATTTACCTATGATTTTTCCAGTAAAACCATAGTAATTACAAAAATATCCATGGTTTTACCACAGTCATTGTTCATTTTTATAAGGGTTAGGATGGCCAAAGTCAGAGTATTACTTTAGTAACTACATGTGTAACATATGTAACAATGTAAAATAAAGTGTTACTTAACAGCAATTACACGCAACTAACCCTAACCCTATAGTAAGTACATATTGTTAATCAATATTACTCAGTACTTAAATGTATAATCACTCTATAAGCCGGAGAACCCAAACAAAGCTTCCACAGTAATGCCTGATAATGAAAACAAGCAGTTGGTCTAATCTTCATTGTGTCCTCAGGATTTGGCTGGGAAAGGAGCATGCTGTCCATGAGTTACACGGACGACCCCTGGCCCGAGGGTTCGGTGGGGCTGGAGGAGGAGGTGGTCACGGCCGCCGCTCAGGCCGAGAGCTTGGACCGCAGCGGTTCAGTCGAGTGCAACAGCGCCGAAAACCTGGACGACAGCCTGACCAGCCTCCAGTGGCTCCAGGAGTTCTCCATCCTCAACGCCAGCCCATCCCAGTCCACCCACCAGCACAGCCACTTCTTCGGGAGCCGAGTGGGCTCAGATGCGCCCGCGTCTCCTTTAGCGGGAGACCCGGCGTCCATGGGCATGCCTCTGACTCCTGGCAAACCCACGGCAGCTTCTTTCTACAGGGTGCCGTCCTTGTCGGCTCTGCCCAGCCTGGTGGCCCACGGACACTGCCCAGATGAAGTCGATTATAAGACCAACCCTCACATCAAGCCTCCGTACTCGTACGCAACTCTCATCTGCATGGCCATGCAGGCTAGTAAGAAAACCAAAATCACACTCTCGTGCATCTACAAATGGATCACGGACAACTTCTGCTACTTCCGCCATGCCGACCCCACTTGGCAGGTGAGACGCAATGTACACAGTATGCAATAAACCTCACAGTGTTATAAAACAGCATTCATTTACACTCTGGTGCTCTTCGCATGTCGGTCAAAAATGAGCGATTAAATTAATGTACTATATTTTAGTTCGATAATGTTTTTATTTATTTAATATTTTGTATTTTTTAGGGGATTTTATGGTACTAAATTATATTGGCGCTGTATTTATAATCCATTTGTTCACTTTTTTTTTCTCCAAAGACGACACTTGGCAGATTATTGCTGAAGTTAAAAAAGTTTTAAAAAGTGAACTCAAAAAAAGTTACTGAATTTTACTTTATCGTTTTGAAAAATGTGTAAAAATACTATTTTCAATTTTTATATTTCAATTTTTTCAAAAATATGTTTTACTCTAAAACTGAGAGAAAATCAAATAAATGTAAACAAGTTGTGTTCCAAATTTGAGCTTGATATCTAAAAAAATGAGCTTTCAGTCAGATTTTGTTTAGGCCGCAGTACCAAACGTTTCCACTAGATGAAATTCGTCTCCCATTAATTTCCAATGGCGTAATCTTTTTTTCATTTTTGTTCAAGACCATTTAACCTGTTCGAATGATGTCCATGATTTTGTGTGTGTGTTCACAAAGCAAGTGCCAAAACCAAATACCAAGTTTCGTACTGTTCCGATGAATAAAAAAATTCTTTAAAAAACGCATGTACAAATTTTTCGGTCAAGAATGGCCGAAGAGCACCAGAGAGGGTGGATGAACCTAATAGATGGTTAACCATGAGACCGGCATCATTTGCATAGCTGGCAAATGCAAAGAGTGGTGTTTTGCTATTGTTTGAGCGGACTGGAGCGAGATTAAGCCTTCTTAGCACCTGCTGAAGTAGCTTGTGTATTGGAGAGAGACCAGCAGAAACCTTCCAGAAGGCCGTTGTTTAGAGGCTTGATATTTTGAGAGCTTTTGATGATGGTTGTATACTGCTAATGAAGTGCCCTCAGATGTAAGAATAGCAGCAAAAGTGTAATCCTAGCTGACTGCCGAAAGGTGTCCTGCAAAAAAAGGTACATTTGTCCCCTTTTGAAACGTGTTCATGAGGCAAGGAGGAAGAATGAGCTCATAAGTTGGATATTTAATAAAAGAAAAACGAAGAAAAAAAAAAAGCGGGGGATTTCTGAAAAGATTTAGTTGTTGGTGAATTATTAATTAACCCCTTAGCCATAACCTCCTTTTCTCTGAAGAAAACGCAGACATTCCCTCAGTTTTTAGATATTTTAACTCAAAGCAATGGTTAACCAGGATTAGGAAGTCAGTGCTTTATTTAGGCTAAACGCAATTAGCTTGTGGTGGCTGGCGTGCCCGAAATATTGACATTGGACATTTGTGGCTATTAGTCCATCTTTATTAGCTGTGCAGTCTCTTGCAAACTACTGCAAATTGACAAAATGATAATTTAGCATGTGCATGTATATTCATAATTCAGATATGCAGTCTTCCTCTTCTAGGAAATGGTCCACAAAAATCAATGATGCATTTTGTACTCATTTGGATAGCTAAATATTTGTCCAATTAAATGCTGTTCTGAATGACAATGTCCCATATACCACCTACTTAGGAAGTAGCAAATGAGGTAACACTTTACAATAAGGTTCAGCTTGTTAACATAGTTAATATATTAGGCATTACAGATGTCTAGATTTTGCCTGCCAAATTTTGTTGAGTAACTGTAAATGTAAATGCACCTTTAATACATACTAATTGAACTTTTTGTATACATGTTAAAAATGCTCAAACATTAAAAATTTATTAGTATTTGTAGACATTAGCATTGATCTAGACTGATAAAGGATGTAAAAGTATTGTTCGTTTTTTTTGCGATACACTGTAAAAACTATTTAATAAAACAAAGATTACTGAAGGATGTTTTACAAGAAAATACTACTTCTTTAAAATGTAATAATTAATTAAATGTGTTAATGCCGTTTACGTCAAGGACGATTACTATAACAATATAGTTGAGATCTGAGTCAAGATTTTTTCCTGCTTACGAACTATAAAAACATTGACAGCCAATCAGAATCCATCCTTAAAGAGCTTGAGTATTTTAAGCGACAGACGACAAAACTGCAGCACACACTTACAATAAACATTCTCGTCCATTGGTTTGGACACTAATATAGTCACCATTATAGTTATCCTTCTTGGTGTGAACTGGCCTTGAGTTGCCGTTTCTTTGTAATTATTTGTAAAATATAGTAGCAATTTCTGATACCAATATTCAGTGTACTTAATGCATTAACTAAAATGAACAAATTGAACCTTCTTGTAAAGTGTTACTTGTCATGGGTAATGGATGGGAAAACTAAAGCCTAAATTAAAGGGTTAGTTCACCCAAAAATGAAATTTCTGTCATTAATTAATCATCCTGATGTCGTTCCAAACCCGTGAGACCTCCGTTCATCTTCGGGACACAAATTTAGATATTTTTTGATGAAATCTGAGAGGTTTCTGAACCAGCCATAGGCAGCAACGTCATTTCAACTTTCAAGGCCCAGAAAGGTAGTGAAGACATCGTTAAAATAGGCCAGGTCATGTTTGTAAATGAGAAGTGGTTCTCAAACAGTTTACCTGGATAAATAAAGGTTAAATAAAAAAAATAGTCCATGTGACTACAGTGGTTCAACCTTAATGTTATGAAACGACGAGAATAATCTTCCGAAGATGAACAAAGGTCTTGCGGGTTTGCAACGACATGAGGGGGAGTAATTAATGGCAGAAATTTCATTTTTGGATGAACTATCCCTTTAATTTACCGCCTAAAATCAGACAAGCCCTACGAAATATATAGAGAAATACGTCCACACAAGGAAAACTGCACTCAAGATATTTCACAAGGTCTTTAATGCCTGACTTCCACTATAAATAAATAATTAAACTAGAGATTAATAAATTTTCTCACTCATCTTTGCAGAATTCCATCCGCCACAATCTGTCGTTGAACAAATGCTTCATAAAAGTCCCGAGACAAAAGGATGAGCCAGGCAAAGGTGGGTTCTGGAAGATCGACCCCCAGTACGCAGAGCGCCTCCTCAGCGGGGCCTACAAGAAGCGCAGGATGCCTCCTGTGCAAATCAACCCGGCTCTCCAGAACCGCATCAGGATGAACCCCCACAGCGGACAAGCTGTAGCCACCGCAGGAATGGCTAGGAGCCTTTGCGTGAGTCCTGAGTCCCAGCAGCTCCTGAAAGAGTTCGAGGAAGCCACGGGAGCAGATCAGAACTGGGACCCTCGTTTGACCGAAGCCACCATGTTTAGTTGTTGGGTTTCAGGGAAGGGCGGAAAGAGGAAACAAGGGTACAGCCACAGGATCGGTGGGAGCAAAGCTGCTCGGCGCTCAAGCTCCCCGCTTCTGGCCATGGATGAGCAGGAGGACTTAAGCTCCCTAAAGGGCAACTTTGACTGGGACGCCCTCCTGGACTCGGCCCTGAATGGAGAACTGAGCTTGAACGAAGGGGGTCCGTTGAGCCCCATTCCACGAGACGAGGACTTGATGGTTAGGGGCACCCATATCAGCCCCCTTGAAGCGGCTCCTGGAGGGGTCGTTGAGAGCCACGTGTTGATGGAAACCCAGAGGAGCAGCGAAGTAGACTTTGATGAGGAAACTTTCCTGGCCACGGCATTCCTGCAGAGTCCCTGGTCGGAGGTGGACGAGGGCAACCGTCCGGATTTCCTCTGTAGCTCAACGGTCAGCATCGATCAACTCTTCGACCTGGGAGACTCTCTCGGAGGGGACTTAAGCAGTAAGATCGAGTCTCTCCTTTGAAGAGACGCTTGAGTTACATTCGGTCCTTTGGAGACTCAAACAAGTCAGCGAATTAAAGATGGTTTGGACTGTTTAGACCCCAAAGATTTCATTCTGGATTCCGTGAACTCCACGCGAAGATGTATTTTTAAAAAAGCGTATCTATTTCTAATACTGATTTTTATGAGTAAATTTTTTTTTTGTATTTGACATGTCATATACCTGCATTAAAGTTAATCTAAGCAAGTTCCTTAGTGAGTCCTCAAAATCATGCATCATGTGGATTCGGTGACTGAACGCCAACCATGAACGGACAGCACTGGAAGTTAGAGATGCGCAAGGTTGTTGTTTACAAAAGAAAGAGTTTAATTTAAGAAATGAACAGTCATATTCAAACTAATTCTGTAAGATGTACAAAATCAGATGCGCAACTGAAATGATGACATGCCTTGTGACTGCAAACAATGTGCTTTCTGTGAGTTTAATGCTGTTTAGAGCAGTCGTTCTCAGGAAGTCCCCATGCAGGGATACACATTTGTGGATGTCCCACCTGATTTATATCATCATCTTCATCTTCATCATCTCTCTGGCAGAGACTCCAAGACCTGAACTGGAGGTGTGTCAGATCACTGACCACTGGTTTATAATCTTTCAGAGTTGTTTAGGTTTATAGTCAACAAATGAGCTGTTTTAGTGCTGCATGGCTGATATGAAACAGTGTATTCTGATAGTGAAAGTGAATGGGATTTAGGGGTTCCTGCCCGTGTTGGATTATTAAAACGTATGTGCCAAACGTTCTCTTCTAGCTCTGGTAGATTTATACAGTACATGCACATCTAACCACTTTCATGCACATATTGTGTTTCAAGAGTGTTACGCTGACATTTTACACCAAGACTACTTTTATCTTCTTATTTAGATTGTTAGTACTAAGTAAATTTAAATGGGATGAGTTAATCGCTTGGGAAGACATGTCATTAAAGCAAATAATAAAAAGGCTCTCATATACCTAACCTTTTTGTTTGTATCAGTACAATTATTTTCTAACCTTCATGTTGTAAGTGCCAAGGGAAATGAGGTAGCACTTTATTTAAAGGTGAGAGTTACATGTTACATATACTCACTATAGTGATAACACTATAATTACAAGTAACTATGGAATCCTAAACCAAATCCTAACCGTAGCCATATATTAAGTACATGTAGTTGATTAATTTGTGTAATTACACTTTAACAACGTCACCATAAAACAAAGTTACACTTTATTTTAAGCTGTCATTGTTACAGTGTAATTATGTATTAATATTAAGCAACTACATGTACTTACTATAGGGTTAGGGTAGGATTAGGATTTGGTCGAGGGTTAATTGCATGTAATTATGCATAACTTACTGTTATTACTATGGTAAGTACATGTAACATATGCAACAAGGACACTGTAAAATAGTGTTACCAAACAAAGTGTAACCGAAAAGGATTGGCAAAACAGTCACATTTTTTATGCCAAAAAACATTTAAATATTCATGTTACCTAATCTCTAATTTTTGTTGTTGCTGCAATTAGTTATTTAAATTAACTTATACTATTTTGAGATAACTTGAGATAACTAAATTAAAGTTAACTAAACTTAAAATTTCATGTCAAGCACGAACATTTACAGTAAGTTGAAACAACACATTATTACTTATTCTAATGTTGAATTTTAAGTTGCGATAACAAATCGCAGCAATAATTCTTTTTACAGTGTATGGTTGTTTGTGTTGAATTTGTCATGTCCTCAAAGTTATTCAAATTTGGTAATGCACCTATACATGTATATATATATATATATATATATATATACTGTATATATATATATATATATATACTGTATATATAAATCAAATGATTGTTTAACAACAAAACTTCTTCCAAAGATACTAGTGGGTCAGTTAATGTTCTGTAGGTTTCACAAATTTAATTTGGCCTCAAGTTGTTCTAAACCTGTATAAGTTTCTTTGTTCTGCTGAACACAAAATATGATATTTTGGAGACTATGGTTATGGTTATGGCCAAACAGTTGATGCGTCCCATTGACTTTCGTTGTATGTAGAAAATAAAATACTGTGGAAGTCAATAGGGGCCATCAACTGTTTGGTTAACCATAGTCTTCAAAATATAATCGTTTGTGTTCGGCAGAAGAAAGAAACTCATTCAGGTTTGGAACAACTTGAGGGTGAGCAAATAATGACAAAACTTTCATTTTTGGGCAACTACGTTTTTCTTTCTTCGTTGACAATGATACAAAATTAGTCTTCACACTGCACCTGTCTGCCTTATTTCAGAGATCACCTGTAACGACAAACTGATAGGAAACAAGTGCGAGTGCACAATAAGTTTATTTTGTAATAAACACTCAGGGTAAATGACAGATACAGTATTCTTCTTGATGAGATCGTCAGTGCACAGCCAACAGGAGATCGCCAGGAACACAGCAAACAGGAGAGCGTGACACAGGGGCTGAGACAGGCGATCCTCAGTGAGTGGGTGAGTGAAGAATCCGTAGTGAGATCGACCGTGAAGAATCCGTGGTGACATCGACAATGAAGAATCCGTGGTGAGATCGACAATGAAGAATCCGTGGTGAGATCAGCAGTGAGGAATCCAATCCAGCACAGAGCAGGCGAAACACGAGGAAAACAAACAGGAGCAGGCACGCAGACGGGGATTCATCAACAACGATCTGACAAACATGGGACGAAAGACAGGGCATTAAATAGGCTGTGATAATTACAATCAGCTGTCGCAGATCAGGATGATCGGGAGATCAGAGACAACGCCCACATGAAACAATGAATGAACTGAGACACACCCACACACTCACACACACACACGTAAACACACAGACTAGAATGAGACAGCGGATCTACCAACCGTGACAGTACCCTCTCCCCTAGGAACGCCTCCTGGCGTTCCCAGAACACCCTACCTGTCGATTGAAATCATCGATGAGGGAGTGATCCAGGATGTCTCGAGCAGGTACCCAACTCCTCTCCTCCGGACCGTAACCCTCCCAGTCCACCAAGTACTGAAACCCGCGTCCCCTCCGTCTCGAGTCCAGGATACGATGTACCGAATAAGTAGGTTCCCCATCTACGAGTCGCGGCGGGGGAGGAACCGGGGCAGGCGGATTAAGATGAGAACGAAACACGGGTTTTATTTTGGATACATGAAAGGCGGGATGAATTCTCCTGTACGCTGGAGGAAGTTTGAGGCGGACTGTCACCGGACTAATAATCTTGGTGACAGTGAACGGGCCAATGAATTTGGGGGCAAGCTTATTAGACACGGAGCGGAGAGGAATGTTCTTAGTAGAAAGCCACACTTTTTGACCAGCGACGTATACGGGTGGCTTACACCGGTGGCGATCGGCTTTAGCCTTGGTGCGCGCCCCCACATGGAGCAGAGTCTCACGGGCTCTAGTCCATGTGCGGTGACACCTCTGGACGAAGGCGTGAGCGGAGGGGACCGCGACTTCGGGTTCCAGACTCGGAAAGATAGGTGGCTGGTATCCTAAGCTACACTTAAACGGAGAAAGGCCCGTGGATGACACTGGCAACGAGTTATGTGCGTACTCAACCATAGAGAGTTGTTGGCTCCAGGACGAAGGATTCTTATAGACCAAACATCGCAACATTCTCTCCAGGTCTTGGTTGGCTCGCTCAGATTGACCATTGCTCTGGGGATGATAACCCGAAGACAGACTGACTGTGGCCCCTAATAATCTACAAAACTCTCGCCAGAATTTGGACACAAACTGGGAACCTCTGTCAGAAACCACGTCCATCGGGAGGCCATGTAACCGAAAGACGTGATCAATGACCGTGACCGCTGTCTCCTTGGCTGATGGTAGTTTGGGCAAGGGAATGAAATGTGCCGCCTTCGAGAACCGGTCCACTACGGTTAAAACAACCGTCATGCCATTAGAGGGCGGGAGGGCGGTGACAAAATCTAGCGCTATGTGGGACCAGGGTCTAGAAGGGACAGACAGCGGTCGAAGTAACCCATCAGGAGGTCGGTTAGACGTCTTAGCAGTGGCACAAACTGAACAAGCCAAAACAAAATCGTGAATGTCGCGAGCCATTAATGGCCACCAGAATCGTTGCTTTATTAAGTAGCTAGTACGACTTACTCCTGGATGACAAGCCACGTTGGAGCAATGACCCCATCGAATAACGTCGGACCGCGACCCCTCCGGCACAAACAAACGATTCGGTGGGCAACCGGGCGGAGGCGTTACCCCTTCTAAGGCCGTCTTGACCTTCGACTCGACCTCCCATACGAGTGTGGAGATAACTACTTTCTCGGGTAAAATACACTCGGGAGTAACCGGGCGTTCGGATGGATCAAAAATACGAGATAATGAATCGGGTTTGATGTTCTTGGAACCCGGGCGGTACGAGAGAGTAAAGTCAAAACGTCCGAAAAAAAGTGCCCACCGAGCCTGTCTGGAGTTGAGTCTTTTGGCAGATCTAATATATTCAAGGTTCTTGTGATCGGTCCAAACGATAAAAGGTACCCCCGACCCCTCTAACCAATGACGCCACTCCTCCAACGCTAACTTGACGGCCAACAACTCTCTGTTACCAATGTCATAGTTACGTTCGGCAGGTGATAAACGATGGGAGAAAAACGCGCAAGGATGCATCTTGTCATCTGAGGACGCGCGCTGGGATAGAACTGCTCCTACCCCCACCTCTGACGCGTCGACCTCCACCACGAACTGACGTGTGGAATCAGGGGCGACGAGGATGGGAGCCGAAACGAAGCGACTCTTGAGGTTGGAGAACACCGCCTCAGCTGTGTCTGACCACCTGAACGTCGTTCTGGGGGAGGTCAAGGCAGTCAGAGGCGCGGCTAGCTGGCTGAAATTGCGAATGAAACGCCGATAGAAATTGGCGAACCCCAGAAACCGCTGTAGGGCCTTACGGGAATCTGGACTTGGCCAATCCATCACAGCCTTAACCTTGTCAGGATCCATGCGCATTCCCTCAGAAGAGACGATGTATCCTAAAAAAGAGACAGACTGTGCATGAAATTCGCATTTCTCCGCCTTGACAAAAAGCCCATTCTCTAGCAGCCTCTGAAGCACTCGTCTGACGTGCTGAACGTGTTCCTGGAGAGACGAAGAAAAAATCAATATGTCATCCAGGTAGACATATATGAACTGATCAACCATGTCTCTCAACACGTCATTGACGAGTGCCTGGAAAACCGCTGGGGAGTTGGAAAGCCCAAAAGGCATAACCAAATATTCAAAGTGTCCCCTGGGGGTATTGAAAGCGGTTTTCCATTCATCCCCCTTCCTGATGCGAACCAAATGATAGGCATTACGTAAATCCAATTTTGTGAAAATGGATGCTCCCTGCAACCTCTCGAAAGCTGAAGACATCAACGGCAAAGGATAAGTATTCTTTACCGTGATGTTATTCAGCTCCCGGTAATCAATACAAGGCCGCAGAGAACCATCCTTCTTACCCACAAAAAAGAATCCCGCCCCCGCGGGAGAAGAGGAAGGTCGGATGAATCCGGCTGCTAAAGAATCAGAAATATATTTCTCCATGGCCTCCCTCTCAGGAACCGAAAGAGAGTAAAGTTTGCCCTTAGACGGAGACTTACCTGACACTAGATCTATTGCACAGTCATAGGGACGATGCGGAGGGAGAGAAGCAGCCCGAGACTTACTGAACACTTCCTTCAGGTCCAGATACTCCGCAGGCACGTTTGATACATCCGCCGCCTTCTCCTGTAACACAGAAACAGACACAGACGGACAGGCAGAAACAAGACAGGACTCATGACAGGACACGCTCCACATAGAAATAGTGTTGGAGCCCCAATCCACACGAGGATTGTGTCTGACGAGCCAAGGGTGACCCAACACCACCGGGGCGACAGGAGAGTCCATAAGGAGGAAGGGAATAGTCTCAACGTGGTTGCCAGAGGTGATGAGGGTTATGGGACCAGTGGAGAGAGAGATGTTGGGGAGCTGTTGACCATTTAGAGCACTGACCGAAATCTGATGGGGAAGAGACAAGATGGGAAGGTGTAACTTGTGAGCTAACTGAATGTCCATGAAGTTCCCCTCGGCCCCGGAGTCCAAAAGTGCCTGGCAAGTGTGCGTGCTGTTGGCCCATCTCAGCCTTACCGGCAGGAGAGTGGATGGTGAGGACTTCCCGGCGGAGATCCCACCCGATAGTAGCCTCAACCTTACTATCGGGCTTGCTCTTTTACCGGGCAAGAGTGTAAGAAGTGTCCATGGCCGCCGCAGTAAAGGCAGAGTCCCTGGGATCTCCGCCTTTCTCTCTCCTGCCGGGAAAGCCGGGCTCTCCCTACCTGCATGGGCTCGGGATCGTTGGTGGGTCCGACCGTGCTCTCCTCCAGACTGCCCCTCGGCTCGACTCCGCCATGGATGCGGCGGGGAGGGAGGTGTTGGTCCAGCTGGTTGATGCGGGCATCCACCCGCAGAGCCAGGTCGATGAGTCCGTTGAGCCGAGGAGGCAGGTCCAGCAGGTAGATCTCGCGTTGAACACGGTCGGACAGCCCATGCAGGAACATATCCCACTGTGCCTCCTCGTTCCACTTGCACTCCGCCGCCAGGGTCCGAAACTCAATCGAGTAATCCGCCACCGAAGAGCTTCCCTGTTTCAGGTCGGCTAGTCTTCTGGCCGCCTCCCGGCCGGCCACCGCGCGGTCGAAGACCCTCTTCATCTCTGTGGAGAGTGCGTGGAACGAGGCGCAGCATTGGTCCTGGTTCTCCCACACCGCTGTTCCCCACAACGCTGCTCTCCCCCTCAGCAACGTAAGGACGAAGGCCACCTTGGAATTCTCAGTCTCAAACGTCTTCGGCTGTAGAGCAAAATGCATAGAACACTTTGTGAGAAACGCTCTGCAAAAGTTTGGCTCACCAGCATAGCTCTCAGGAACAGGTAGTCGTGGTTCTGGACGATCTCTGACGTCTGGCACGACGGGGGGAACAGGCGGTGTGGGCGGCACAGTGGGAGGGCTCAGCAGTTGGATTTGCTGAGTGAGCCCGGACACCTGTGCCACGAGCGCTTGAACCGCGCGTCCGGTGTTAGAAATACTCTCCTGTTGCTGATCCATCCTGGCGATACTGTGGTCCACAAAATCCTTGAAGGACTCCGCGCTCGCTGCTTCCATGGTGGTCAGATCGTTCTGTAACGACAAACTGATAGGAAACAAGTGCGAGTGCACAATAAGTTTATTTTGTAATAAACACTCAGGGTAAATGACAGATACAGTATTCTTCTTGATGAGATCGTCAGTGCACAGCCAACAGGAGATCGCCAGGAACACAGCAAACAGGAGAGCGTGACACAGGGGCTGAGACAGGCGATCCTCAGTGAGTGGGTGAGTGAAGAATCCGTAGTGAGATCGACCGTGAAGAATCCGTGGTGACATCGACAATGAAGAATCCGTGGTGAGATCGACAATGAAGAATCCGTGGTGAGATCAGCAGTGAGGAATCCAATCCAGCACAGAGCAGGCGAAACACGAGGAAAACAAACAGGAGCAGGCACGCAGACGGGGATTCATCAACAACGATCTGACAAACATGGGACGAAAGACAGGGCATTAAATAGGCTGTGATAATTACAATCAGCTGTCGCAGATCAGGATGATCGGGAGATCAGAGACAACGCCCACATGAAACAATGAATGAACTGAGACACACCCACACACTCACACACACACACGTAAACACACAGACTAGAATGAGACAGCGGATCTACCAACCGTGACATCACCCTATCATGATTATTATTGGGCATACTGTACTTCAAATTAAAATACAATACAGATATCTCATGTTGTGTGTGTTGTATAAAAGAGCTTGAAAAAGATCTAAAACCGAATCCCCCTCTCAAAGCAACATCTCTAACTCAGCTCATGCTTGATTCCGCTCCACTTGTGCTCTTGCTTTTATTATGCGGTGGGAGGAACGTCAAATAGAGCAGGACAGTGTGTGTGTGTGATTTACACAAGCCTCTCTGCTGGTCTTATTTTGGGGGTGACACTCTCTGTGT